>NW_027423294.1:0-120118 GCF_048934315.1 Petromyzon marinus | reverse complement strand
CCCCACCCTCTCCCCCCACCCTCTCCCCCCACCCTCTCCCCCACCCTCTCCCCCCACCCTCTCCCCCCACCCTCTCCCCCCACCCTCTCCCCCCACCCTCCCGGTGTAGTCGGCACTTTGCTACGTTCATCATTTCGGTTTTTTTTTTGTTATGCTTTGCTTAATGTAACCCCCCCTTTTTAAATGAAAGACCCAAAATATACTTTTTTTTTCTTTCCCCTTCCCTCTCTCTTTACCCCCCTCTCTGCCCCCCCTCTCTCTCTACCCCCTCTCTGCCTCTCCTCTCTCTCTACCCCCTCTCTTCCTACTCCATTTGCCTCTCTCTCGCTCTCTCTTTTTTCTTTATAACTACGACAAGTGCTGCATCGGCACGCTGCCCTTCCCACAGTCAAACGGCCTACGACGGGTAGCTTAGATCTGCATGCAGAGCTCTCCGTCATCTGCCACCGAGCACACGGCCTCCTCCAGCGCCCACTGCTCCTTGAAGGCCGGCACGGCGTGGGTCAGCCGCGTGTAGTGGAACTCCAGCAACACCCTGATCCGACCAGAGCGTGGAAGATGCCCAGGCTGCTGGCTGGACGTTGCCCCTCCAGGGCCACCTTCCTTGCCCTGTATATGGCGAGCTTGGCGTAGCCGAAGAGCACGTTGACCAGCCCCTGAAGATGTTGGGGTCTGTTGCCTTTCGGGTATCCAAAGAAGAGGACCGTCGGGGAGAAGTGGAGGCTGAACCTTAGGAGGATGTTTCTCAGGACCTTGAACAGCGAGTCCAGGCTCTTGCACTCCACATACTGGTGCGCCACCGTCTCCACTTTACCGCAGAACCGGCACTCCGGGGACGTGTCGGTGAAGCGCGCCAGGGAGACGTTGGTGGTGACGGTGCCGTGGGCGATGCTCCAGCTGAGGTCGCCGATGCGGTTGTACGTCGGTCTGCAGTAGAGTTGCCTCCAGCGAGGCCTCTCCGGAGAGACGCAGGGCAGGGCTTTCCTCCAGGCATGGTCCTTGTGGCTCCTCAGGGTGTCCTGTTGGTGGAACCGGACCATGTAGGAGTAGAGAACCTTCCTCTTTACATTTGCGAAGGCCACCTCCGGTAGGTCTTCTAGCCGGCACAGGTTGTGATCCGCCTTCGTTTGTCGGCATTGGCGATGCAGTGGCACGACTGAGAGCTCCGGTGGAGGGGGATCGAGAGGGGCCTCGTCATCCCCCACGCCGATGGGGGGCGTTCTCCCCGCTGCCACTGAGAAGGCCCCCTTGGCTTCGGCCAGGATCCGGGCAGCCACCCGGAGCGACTGCAGCCCTGTCTTTGTGGCCACGTCTGCTGGTCCGATCCACCGGCCCCGTGTTTCAGGCTCCACCAGATCTCCCATCCTGGTGAGCCGCGCGTTGGCGAGGCGCCTCTCCATGCCAGGGGTGGTGGTGGTGGATGGCAGCTTTGTCTGTGGGTTCCTGAGGATCGGTTCGACGACCAGATCCTCAGCCGATCACGGTTGGTTCAGCCTCCTGACGGCGAGGGAGCTCCATGTCTGCAGGACGCTTCTGTAGAAGGGTGGCAGCTGTCCCAGTGGAAGGCCCTGCAGGTCCATGTAGAATAGTTGCTTGGAGCACTGCAGACCCCCCAGCTGTTTCAGGAGGAAGGAGGCCGTGACGCTCCAGGCCAGTGCAGGGGCGGCGTGCAGGAACTTTTGCGCTGCCTGCAGTCGGAAGGTGGCCAGCTGACTCCGCACGCACACCAGCCCGTGACCGCCCTCGTCCAGTGGCAGGGCCAGGACCCCAGCCGCGACCCGATGTCCTCCACCTGACCAGAAGAAGTCGAGGACTTGCTTCTAAAGTGCGTTGACAAGGCTCATGGGGGGGTACAGTGAGAAGAGTCGGTGCCACAGTATGGACGTCACCAGCTGGTTCACCACCAACGTCTTTGTCCTGAAGGTGAGGAACTTGCACAGGCGACTCCAGGTGGCCAGCCGCTCCTTCACCTTCTCCTCCAGCTCGACCCAGTTCCTCTGCGGTGGTTCCTCCTCTGGTCCGAGGAACCCCCCCAGGTGGTGCAGCGATGTTGTGCTCCAATTGATGGCTTTTGTCTTCTCGGGACACTCAGTCATGTCCCACGCTCCAACCAGCAGGCCGCTGCACTTTTGCCAGTTCATTTTTGATGACGAGGCTTTCGAAAAGACCTCCTGGCACTCATGCAGCAGGGCGACATCAGCCAGGGAGCGCAGGATGAGGAGGACGTCGTCGGCGTATGCCGTCAGGACCAACTTGATGCTTGGTTCCCTCAGCACCAGGCCGCTGAGTCTCCGCCTTATGAGATTCAGGAAAGGCTCTAATGCCAGGGCATAAAGTTGGCCCGACAATGGGCATCCCTGTCTCACTCCTCGCTCGAATTTGACCGGGGCAGTGAGGGCGCCGTTGATCTTGATCATGCACTCCGCCTTGGTGTAGAGTAGGCGGATCGTTCGGACAAAGGCATCCGAAAACCCAAGGTCTTGAGGGTTCCTCCTCTTCCTCCCCCTCCTCCGCTCCGAACACAGATGGACTCGTCCGTCTGAACAAAGCTCGTCGCTCTCTGTGGTGTTAATCCCTCATACTAACATCATGCCAATCCCCCAGTTACATGCTAATTTACTGTTGATATCTAAACTCCTCTCCACCTCCTCCGTTCTGAACATAGATGGACTCGTCCGTCTTAATAAAGCTCGTCTCTCTCCGTGGTGCTAATCCCTCACACCAACATCATGCTCATCCCCCAGTTACATGCTAATTTCTATGTAAACTGCTTTGTCAAGGTGCTCTGTTCCTCCCACACAGCTTAAAAGACGCTGCCATGCTTGGCAGGGTTCACTCAAGCGCTGTCTTCCAGACAGTCCTGTTTCTTCACCTGAGGAAGGCTACTTGTGTTGTGGCCGAAACGTCGTGAGAATTTTATTCTGTTATTATTATTTTTATTATTTCATCTCCATTCTACGTGACTTTACCGAAAGAACCCAGAAGAACAATGAGCTATCATTATTGTGTTGTTGTTTGCAAAGTGCAGGGTCTTGAGGACTTTGTGGAAAAGTGCGGAATAAATGCAAAGTAACTCCCCAAGAAGTGGTGGTGGTTGGACAAAAAGGACAATGGTGATGCCGATGGCTAAGGTCTCCTCCTGCGATGGCGAGATGTAAACTCCCTCGCATGGTATACAGGAGGTCGTGGGTTCGATCCCTATCCCGACCTTAACGCCTGTTATGTATTTGGAGTCCACGTGTTCTCTCTATCTTCCCTCTGCATTTAATCTGGCTGCTGATATACATTACCACGTGATGAGCCACTTCGTTGATCTATCATTTGTGGCCAGGTGGCTTCTGAAAAGAGCTTTATACCTGGTATTTTTTTTAAGGTGGCCATGGTGCTCACCGTGATCTACATGTTCCTCATGACGGGCACGCTGCTCGCTATGGTCGGCGACATTGTCAAGAACGGTATCCTCACACCCAGCAGCATCTTCTTCATCACTCTCGCGGGCATCCATCTCATCGCCGCGGCGCTGCACCCGCGCGAGTTCTTCTGCATCGTGCACGGATTCTTGTACCTCATCTGCATTCCCACGGGATACCTGCTGCTGCTCATCTACTCATTGGTCAACATGTACAACGTATCATGGGGCACGCGTGAGACCAAGGCGCCTACTGAGCCCTCCCCTAAGGAGGTGAGTTACTTTATGTGTTATCGTTATTGTCGTTGTTGTTTTTGTGTCGAACGTTATTTGGAGTTTCGCTCCATTCTCCTCTGTTGCTCCGTCCCGCACCTCCGATTAGCATGATTGGCTACGTACATTGCAAAAAAAGTGTAACATATGCCCCCAACCCCCGCCAAGACGAAGGCAGCGATCCCCATATAGCTTTTAACCGACCGTTGGGGCAAGTGCTGTTAGCGAGTAGCACCTGTGAAGTCCGGAATGGCACATAAGAGGGTAGGTGGCCAGCACCATGCCCGGCCGCCTTTGTCTCCATTGTTGTCATGTTTACTACATCACATTTGGCTATTTTTGAGGCTTTTTGAGGGAAGGCCAAGGACTGGTCCAGATGTATGTATGTTGAACTTCTTTCACACCATGTGTAGCCAACTGTGCTAATTGGAGGTGCGAAGGAAGGAAAGTTTCTAAACACAAAGAGCAGTTTTTAAGAAATTAGTTTTCAATGTAATGATTTAAAAGTGCATAGCTCCAATTGCTTTCTCATATTGGAAGGAAGAGGGTTCCAGATGGACGCACAAGCGCACCCAAAAGCACGCGATGTGGTCACTGTCTTTGTTCAATGGTTAGCCAAAATCCACTGATGAGAGGATGACCGGAGCTTGCAAAATTATCGTTTATGTTTCTTGACAAGAACGGTGGTGGTGGCTGTGCCACTCGTGTCCATTAATCCAACACGGTGGGTATCGAGGAGGAGTCATTCACTGACTTTCCAGGAGAGTGTAGTATGACAATTATGGACTATTTGTTCCATCTGAATAGAACGCAATGTTTCCCCCTCGCATTTGTGGGTCTATTCCATGGTGTTCTGGTTTCCCGTTGGCCAATAAAATCTTCATACATGGAGGACCGCAGAGCTTTGACAGTTATTGGCGCCAGTTCACTGAGCAGCTGAAACTGCCTTCCAGCTTGTGTGCGCTTCCCGTTGGTTTGATATCATTGAAGGACCCTGCCTTCAGCACAATGCCCATCCTCCTGTCCCAGCAGAAGAAGGAACGCAAGCATCGTTTGAATGGAACGAAATGCTATATACTGCCACTCGAGTGGGACTGCTTCCAGTGGAGGATCAGCGTCCATCCGAAGAAATACTCGGCACTGAGTCAGGAGGATGACAGTTCAAGGTGCCACCACCTCACTGAGAGCCTGTAGCCATGCTTTTAACTTTGATCCTTACCTCTCGTGTATCGATAGTTCAACGTTTATGTCCCATATTATTGAGGGACTGTGTTATCTTGGTGTGGTTTGGGACTGTTGTTTTGCTGCCTTGCCCCAAGTTATGCATTTAGTATTGAAAAATTGGCAGTAACTGATGTACTCATGCAAGTTGCACTCATATACTTTATTTATTTTATTATATTTCCTATACTTAGCACTGCTATCGTTTTATGTTCTAACTTTATAATCCCCTACACCTACTGGACATCTGTGAAAATAGGTTCATAGCTCATCGGACTCCTCCGGCAGTAGAAATACAGATTATGATTATTGATTGGCTGTGTCGGGTGGAGGAGGATTTACAACGTAACATTTTACTCAAGTCAATACTGAGTCTTGTCTCAACTTATTAACTGTGATTCTAGTTGTGCTTGTATCTTAGGCTCCGTGGTGGCTAGATGTTAACTACCTCCCCTGGTATGCAGGAGGTAGTGGCTTCGATCCCAAACCTGACGATGCCTGTTGCCTATATGGAGTCTGCGTCTATTCCTTTCTCTCCCCATGTTGGTGTGGATTTTACTCCGGGTTCCCTGATTTTTTCCCTCCTCATTTAGAATCATCATGTGATTAGAGTATTTGGCTGCTGTAATTTCCACGTGATAAGCCGCTCATTGAGTTATAATTTGTGATATTCAGGTCGATTCTACAAAAAAGCTTCCTAGCTCAGTGGGCCTTACATGGTAAAATAAAAATAATGGTTTAGTTTAACAGTTTATCATCATCCCTCCCAGCCGAGTGGAGTCGTGCACGGTGGAACTCGACAGAGAGATGAAGCTGCGTCCAATTGAGGCCAGACAACAGGACACTACGAGCACTCAGATGGAGCATCCAGAAGGAGCAGAGATCGAGGCGAGAGGAGAGGACATCGCGAACACTCATATGGAGCACCCAGAAGGAGCAGAGACGAGACCAGAGGACATCGTGAGCACTCAGACAGATCATCCAGAAGGAGTAGAGAGTGAGGAGAGACGACAGGGCATCGCAAGCACTCAGACGGAGCATCCTGAAGGAGCAGCGATCGAGTCGAGAGGAGAGAACATCGCAAACAGTCAGATGGAGTATCCAGAAGGAGCAGAGACGAGACCAGAGGACATCGCGAGCACTCAGACAGATAATACAGTAGGAGTAGAGAGCGAGGAGAAACGACAGGGCATTGCGAGCACTGGGACAGAGCATCCTGAAGGAGCAGAGATCGAGTCGAGAGAAGAGGACATCGCAAACACTCAGATGGAGCATTCAGAAGGAGCAGAGGCGAGACTAGAAGACATCGCGAGCACTCAAACAGAGCATCCAGAAGAAGTAGAGAGCAAAAGTCGACCTCCAGAGCAATCAGACACAGACCTCGCCCTCCATACCAAAGGTAATATTTTCATCAAACAAAGACAAAGTCTTCTTGGTTCTTTCGTTAAAGTCACATAGAATGGAAATAAAATAATAAAAATAAAATTCTCACGACGTTTTGGCCACAACACAAGTAGGCTTCTTCAGGTGGAGGAACAGAACTCTCAGGAGGACAGCGCTTCAATGAACGCTGCTAAGATTCGCAACGTCTTTTAAGCTAGGTGGGAGAAGTAAAGCGCCTTGACAAAGGAGTTTACATA
The DNA here is from genome assembly GCF_048934315.1 of Petromyzon marinus. Classification (NCBI taxonomy): domain Eukaryota; kingdom Metazoa; phylum Chordata; class Hyperoartia; order Petromyzontiformes; family Petromyzontidae; genus Petromyzon; species Petromyzon marinus. The sequence goes on along the minus strand of NW_027423294.1, from coordinate 113,575 downwards.
TCAAACAGGATAATTGAGCATTGAAATAGCGGTGTTAAAGTGTTGGATCAGCAGGGTGTTAAAGTCAGAAATTCGCATGTAACTGGGAGATTAGCATGATGTTATTGTGAGAGATTAGCATGTGACTGGTCACGGAAATAGCTATGTTAAAATCAAAGTTTACATATCAACAGGGCCATTTAGTATATGGACACTAAAGGACTGCAACTATCCAACTATCATACAATAAACCGATGTGAAAAAAACTAAGTATAAACTACGTCAATATAATAAATGTACTCAATATATTCTTCAATAAGTTGAGCTATTAACATAAAGTAACTGGGTATACACTACACTATATAATGAATACCATATAGTAAACTAATAAGAAACTAAAATATAAACTACATCAATGTTATTCTTAGTTTTTTCGGTAAAGTCACGTTGAAGAGAAACAACAAAATAACAAAATATATATAAAACAATAAAAAAATTCTCACGACGTTTCGACCATAACTCAAACGGTCATCATCAGGTGTGTCGGTTTGCATAAATTTATTTTGAAAACGGCATATTTATTTATTTATATATAAAAAATAATAACGTTTGCGTCACGCGCAACGATTGGCAGTTTGCCCAGGACTAGTCCATCTATTTTTTGAAAAGAGGAGGGGGGAGACGAAATTTGTTTTTATGTATGCTGTCTGAAAGCCACTGTAAGCGTGAACAATCAATCAAGAACTGAAATGATTTATCAAATCTTTCCAATGATTGCTAAGATAGAATCCATCTTCTCGGTTGAAATTGTCTCTGTGCTTGTATATGTGAATAGCCTCATGAACGAATCTCTCATGGAAGCCAGATGGCTTACAAAGAACCTCCGTCTTGGAAAAGTCAATGGCATGTGAGCCTACTGAATTAGAACAATGATCTGCTACGGCCGAGGTGTTGGTCCTACCGTGTTTAAGGTCTGCTTTATGTTCACGAATGCGGTCCGAGATATGGCGTTTGGTTTCTCCAATGTAACTACTACCACAGAGGCAACTTAGTTTGTAGACACCAGGGTATTGTATGTCCGGAATCACATCTTTTACAGACGGAACCAGATCACGGATTTTATGTAATGTGTTGAAACGGACCTGGATCTTGTGTTTATTCAAGATTTTGGAGATCTTTTTTGTGATCCCAGCAATGTAGGGTAAAGTGATGGTTTTGAAAGGCTCCTCAAGAGGGTTCTTCTTCATGGTTTGAGTGATAGCTTTGCGGATTGTATAGTCGGAGTAACCATTAGCCCTAAGAGCTTGGTGTACGTGCTTGAGTTCAGTAGGCTCACATGCCATTGACTTTTCCAAGACGGAGGTTCTTTGTAAGCCATCTGGCTTCCATGAGAGATTCGTTCATGAGGCTATTCACATATACAAGCACAGAGACAATTTCAACCGAGAAGATGGATTCTATCTTAGCAATCATTGGAAAGATTTGATAAATCATTTCAGTTCTTGATTGATTGTTCACGCTTACAGTGGCTTTCAGACAGCATACATAAAAACAAATTTCGTCTCCCCCCTCCTCTTTTCAAAAAATAGATGGACTAGTCCTGGGCAAACTGCCAATCGTTGCGCGTGACGCAAACGTTATTATTTTTATATATAAATAAATAAATGCCGTTTTCAAAATAAATTTATGCAAACCGACACACCTGATGATGACCGTTTGAGTTATGGTCGAAACGTCGTGAGAATTTTTTATTGTTTTATATATATTTTGTTATTTTGTTGTTTCTCTTCAACGTGACTTTACCGAAAAAACTAAGAATATGAATTACTGCAGTCACGAAAGCTTTAAATCAAAATTTACATCAATGTTATCAATAAACTCTATATACTCTCCAAACAGCTGAGCTACTAACAATAAGTCGTTATACATTACAATGCCATATGGCGAAAAAATGGGTGGTGGTATTTTCTTTTCAACGTTAGCACCACGGAAAGCGACGAGCTTTGTTCAGACGGACGAGTCCATCTATGCTCGGAACGAAGGAGGGGGGAGAAACAGCCACGATGCGCTGCTCTGTTCTGTGTTGCGTTACAACTATGTTATAAACTAGACTACAATACATTGCAATGTTATACCTTCCAATCTAAACTACATTGTATAATATCGTATACAGCCCAATGTAAGCTCTAACATTATGCATTATATTGATATGTCCCCAACTAAACTTTTTCTACATTACACGACTATACACCGTAATATACACTGCCATAGACAAACCCACCATTAAATTATACAATGCGTTACTATACACTACCCTATACTTTAGACTGTAAAATAGACTTGTAATATTACACTATGTATTATTCTACCAACCCTACTGTATACCACACTACTGTATATTCACTATACAATTACGATACCATATATTGCCTTATGAATTATGTTAAACATTACAATGTTAAACTATTTATTATACAACATGCTATACCTTTGACCGTTGTGTGAACGGTATTTAGAGACATTGTCAGGGAATGGACTGCAGTCTGAAAGTCACCGTATAATACAATCAATTAAGAACCGAAATGGTTTATAACGTCTTTCCAATGGTTACTAAGCCAGAATCCATCTTCTCGGTTGAAATTGCCTCTGTGTTTGTATATGTGGATGGCCTCATGAACGAATGTCTCATGGTAGCCGGATGGCTTGCAGAGAACCTCCGTGTCATGTGAGCCCACTAAATTATAACAGTGATCTGCCACGGCTGAGGTGTTCGTCCTACCGTGTTTCAAGTCTGCTTTATGTTCACGGATGCGGTCCGAGATATGTCGTTTGGTTTCTCCAATGTAGCTGCTACCACAGAGGCAACTTAGTTTGTAGACGCCCGGGTACTGTATGTCTGGAACCACATCTTTTACAGACGGAACCAGATCACGCATTTTATGTACTGTGTTGAATCGGACCTGGATCTTGTGTTTATTCAGGATTTTGGAGATCTTTTTTGTGACCCCCGCAATGTAGGGTAAGGTGATGGTTTTGAATGGCTCCTCAAGAGAATCTTTCTTCATGGCTGGAGTGATGGTTTTGCGGATTGTGTAGTCGGAGTAACCATTAGCCTTGAGAGCTTGGTGTACGTGCTAGAGTTCACTGGCAATGTGTTCCTGGTCGGAAATGCATTGGGCTCTATGGTATAGAGTCTTGATGAGGGAGTTCTTCTGGGACGGATGGTGGTGGGAATCTGGTTTTAAGTAAACATCCATATGCGTAGCTTTCCTGTAGACACAGTGGCTCATTGAACCATCAGGTCTCCTTTTAATTAGGACATCCAAATAGGGTAGCTTGCCATCTTTTTCGACTTCCATGGTAAATCTGATGGCTGGGTGTATGGAATTGATGTTAGAGCTTACATTGGGCTGTGTATACGATATTATACAATGTAGTTTAGATTGGAAGGTATAACATTGCAATGTATAGTAGTCTAGTTTATAAAATAGTTGTAACGCAACACAGGACAGAGCAGCGCATCGTGGATGTTTCTCTCCCCTCCTCCGTTCCAAGCATAGATGGACTCGTCCGTCTGAACAAAGCTCGTCGCTTTCCGTGGTGCTAACGTTGAAAAGAAAAAAACCGCCACCCATTTTTTCACCATATGGCATTGTAATGTATAACGACTTATTGTTAGTAGCTCAGCTGATTGGAGAGTATATAGAGTTTATTGATAACATTGATGTAGTTTATACTTAGTTTTTTCACATCGGTGTATTGTATGATAGTTGGGTAGTTGCAGTCGTTTAGCGTCCATATACTAAATGCCTCTGTTGATATATAAACTTCGACTTTAACATAGCTATTTCCGTGACCAGTCACATGCTAATCCCTCACATTAACATCATGCTAATCTCCCAGTTACAAGCTAATTTCTGACTTTAACATCCTGCTGATTCAACACTTTAACACCGCTATTACAATGCTAAATTATCCTGTTTGATATGTAAACACCTTTGTCAAGGCGCTTTACTTCTCCCACCTAGCTTAAAAGACGCTGCGACTCTTTGCAGCGTTCATTGAAGTGCTGTCGTCGCGACAGTTCGTTCCTTCACCTGAAAAAGGCTACTTGAGTTGTGGCCGAAACGTCGTGAGAATTTTATTTTATTATGTTTTATTTGTATTATTTTATTTCCATTCTACGTGACTTTACCGAAAGAACCAAGAAGATGAATCCCTGCAGTCACGAAAGCTTTAAATCGAAAATTAAATGCGAAGTCATTGCTTGTCAGTTAAACAAGACCGAGCATCTGAAATCACGCGATGCGGTGACCATCTTTGTTTGATGAATGGATGAACGAAGTGTGGGTGATGGTTAATGCTCCTAGACGAGATTAGCAAGCTATTGTGATTCATTTGTGGCAAGCACTCTGGTGTTGGACCAGAAGACGCCAAAAGGCGTACAACTCAAAAACAGCGCACTATCAGAGTATTGAGGGCTCGGGGTGAGCATTTAACACCAGTGGAGACTAGGCTCTAAGAAAAGCCGTCTCGGGTGTGGACCAATCAAATTCAAGGACAGTGCATATTATTATCAGAGTTGTCTCTTTTGTTTGCATTTTGATTGCTTGTGTTGTGGTTATTGCAAACACGATGCCTTGAATAAAGGTGTCAGTTTTTGTGCCAGTTAAAAGGGTAAAACCTATTACTATTACAATATTAATATTATTCATCGGAGTAAGTTGTTGTTATTTGGACAATCGCACAAAGTGAACCTTCTGTCCCGTGGATGGGAATGCATAGGAGGAAGACGAGTTTTGGAAGAGCATGATCAGTGACTACCTCAAGCCTCTGGAGGAAGATGACGATCACAGGAAACGCGTGAAGCAGGAACTCTTCGAGATAAGAAACAAGGTACTGGCAACGCGTCATCGCGAGTACCGGAGATGCTTCGATAACAGAAAAATTGCGTTCCAGCGACAACGCGTTGTGCAAACAGCAGGCGTTAAGCGAGTACTTACCGTACTTGGCATGTGGTAGAAGAAGATTTAAACGGCATTGAATTACCTATGCCTTATTATTCCAACGAATTAATTGTTAATTGTTCCAATAATCCGCTAATCCTGTAAAATACATGAACAATAAAACAATAACAACAGAAGTGACCATTTGGCGTCGAGAGTGGACAGTGGGGGAGAAAAATGAACGCACAAAGAGGGGATCCATAAACAGCCCGGGGTCATCCCCCCCGCCACTCGGCCAATGCAATGTAAATCAGGCCTGGTCTGTCTGTCCCAACGTGCAGGGCACTTTCGTCTACTTCATGATCAATGCACTGTGGCTGGTGGCGACCCTGGCACTGCAGTTCGTGGGAGCCGACCTCTACATCCAGATCCCGAGCACGAAGAACGAGGGGACGGTCATCGACGTGCTGCCCCTCGCCTTCATGTTCCTCATCACCTTCTCCTCATTGTCCAGTTCCTGGCCATGCTGTACCACAGCTGAGGAGGAGGGGAGGGGGTCGACCCATGCGTGGCCATAGGGGGTGTGTGTGCATGCCGACTCAGTGACCAACAACAGTAACGATTATCTGAAATGGTCCTGGACTTCCCCCCTTGTGCCGTACCGGCCTTCATAGGTGCCACTCGCTGACAGCACTTGCCCCAACAGTATCTTAAGGCTATCCAGGAGATCCATGTCTTTGCCTTTATGTGAGTGTGGGCAGTGTGCTTATGACCAGCTCCGGTTTCGCAGCCGAGGTCTCACTCCGAAACAGTCGGGCAGCATTATCTTTTCATCGGCTGTGTAACACTGGGTGGAAACTACTTGGTTTGTCATTCCATGCGAAGCTCCGGATTTTATTTGACCACATTGATATCTTCCCTTCTTTATTCTTTCGAGAAGGATGTTGAGGTGTCTAAAGTAACATCTGCACCGGTTAGAAACATTCAGGTCACCCTGCCTACAATGCATCCTGGGTTTAACCAGACTGGATTGTGTCAGGAGCTCACATATTCTTAAAAGATCTAGACACACTCCCATTGGTGAGCTCCTCTCACAAGCGTGGCTGTGTTGGCTGGGTCATGTAGCCCCCATGCCCAGCCACTGCATGGCAAAGCAACTATTATTTGGCAGGATAGATCAGACTAAAGGGCACGGCATGGGCTAGGGAAAAAAAGGAATGATATGGTACAAGAGGATATATAGAGATGAGTGGACTTGCCAATAACTGGTACCAGCGGTCTCAAGATTGGCCACTCCTGAGGAGATGCTACTTGGCAGTTGGAGGCAGTCGCCCACCAGCAATAATGGAGGGCAGAGGAGCGATGCTCGCATCCATAAGCAGAGCACCGGGCAGCTAAACACAACAATTTGGCACAGTAGGGGTCACAGCTGGTGCATTGTCAGTCATCTCAGTCAGTCAACCATTGGCTCCTAGGTCTGTCCCGTTAACTCCTGACATTTTGCCACCGTGGCGCCCCGTGCCCCTCCCCCTTCCCCTCCGTGCCCCCCCCCCCCCCCTCTGCCCCCGTTCAGGTTGTTCACGCTGCTGCACGTGCTCTCCTACGTGGAGTCGTCGTCGTCGGGCCAGCAGTCAAAGAGGGGTGCTGTTGGTCGAGACAACAAAGCATTCGTCAACGATGGAGACGACGATGACGCTCAGCAGCGCCGTCTCAGAGAGATTGTCTTACAGATCCCTGGACCCCCTCCTCACACGCCGCACGTGGGTCCCCTCCCCGCACACAGCACATGGACCCCTTCCACTCACGGCGCACCTGGACCCCCTCCTCACAAGCCGCAAGTGGCCCCCCTCCATGCACGCTGCTCGTGGACCCCCTCCTCGCACGCTGCTCGTGGACCCCCTCCTCGCACGCTGCTCGTGGACCCCCTCCTCGCACGCTGCTCGTGGACCCCCTACTCGCACGCTGCACGTGAATCCCTTCCACGCATCCTCGCACCCTGCACGTGGACCCCCTACTCGCATGTCATACGTGGACCCATGCACGTCGTGGTTTATCAATGACGGTGCGGTCAGTAAAGGTGCAGCCCTGCAAGATGCTTCCCTTGTTGGAAGAGGTGGGAGTTACCCACGCTTTACCCCACCACCGCATGCGACCTGCCGATCGACCAACTGTGCTGTATCCATTTACGCAGCTGGGTGGACAGAGGCAGCGAGATTTAAGAAGCTTGCAGCGTCGCTCCAAATGCCAGGCCTAAGGATCGACCTCTAGATCGCAAGTGTGGTGACGAGTTAATTGCAGCAGGGCAGCCTCTCATTACAATGGAATGCACTCAAAAGTCCTGCTGTACAACAACGGTGGACATCACTTGTGATATCATCGGCTAAAGTAAATGTAGGGGCTTTGAAGCTGCTCCTGGCCACGGACAGAGAAGTCGCTTCTATGTAGCAGTGGTCAGATGAAGGAAACGTCCTGTTGTTGTTTGTATGTTAAATTTATTTTGCACTGCACTTAGCCAACCATGCTATCGTGGATGTAAACATCACCCACACATAGACTGTCCCGTTAACCATAGAAGTTGATCAAATCACATTATTACGCCTGATTAATTTAGAGGTCGAGCGACCCACATGGGAAATCTTGTTTTGAGAAAGGTTTCTCTACCAAACACAGAAAACGATTCCCCATATCGCTTTAATAGACTTATGGAGCTGTTAGTGAGCACCTAATAACGGCAGGCACAGCACACAAGGTGGGTGGCCAGCACCAAGTCAAACTGCATTACCGCACCATTTTATCATTTGAGGCTGAGTCGACCTAGGGGAGGCCCAGAACCGGTTTAGATAATCACCACTATTGTTGGTGGCCATGAGTGGAAGTGAAACTAGCGTCCCAAGGCTCAAATACTTGTGCAGGGCTATGAACACGAGTTTTATTTCACGTTCACTGATGGTCAGATATATATGCCAACATATATTTATAGATATTTTATAATACTCTTTGGTTCTTTCGGTAAAGTCACGTAGGTATAAAATTAAATAAATCACGACGTTTCTATTGCAACACAAGCAATCATCATCAGGTGGGAAACCCAACAGCAAGAAGTTTTTTCTACTGAAGTGGGAGAGAGATGCCATGGTAAGAGGTTTCTAGGTAAGAACGGGGGGCAGGGCAAGGGGGGGGAAGAGGGGGTGTGTGGGCTAGGGGGAGGGGATCGTTGCGTGGACGCTAGATTGATATGTATAATGTGGTTTATTTACAGAGATGTAGAGTTACATTGAGACTGTGTGGATAAATAAAACAAGACAGAGAAGAAGCAGTCATACATCCAGAGCACCACGTTCAGATAGTTTCCCCAAAATATTGTATTGGAGATGTGAATCCATAATTTTAATGCTAAGGCAATGTTTCGCTGCTATTTGCCGCTGAGAAGATGTTATCTCCCTCGATCGGTACACAGGAGGTCATGCTGGACCCTGGCGGTGCCTCTGTTATACTTTTGGAGTTGGCGTGTGCTCTCGCTGTGGTGGTCGGAGCTTGGGTTTTTATCCGGGTTCCTTGGTTCAGATGATTAGACTGCTGTTATAAATTCTCACGTGTGGTGATATCAGCTACTGCGATCATCAGCTATCATTACGTGTGACCAGCTCGCCTATGAACAAGAGCTAAGAGCACAGTTGAGTTTAACTGGTAAATAAAACTGTGAATTCCCTTGCACCTTCTGAGGACGGTAGTGTCTTGGTCAACAGGTCACTTACCAAACGCTTAACGATCGATCCAAACCTTTTAGGTCCACGCTTCGCTGGGCGCGTATAGTGGTTACGCACACGTAAAGCTCTGTGTCTTTCTGGTGGATGCGTTGTCGGGCTGGTCCCATGGTGTCTGAAACGTGGAACAGCACGAAGGCGTTGGTGGTGAGCGGTAAAACGTGCACTCCTCCCCCATCACCCCCAGATTAATGTAGGTTACACTCCTCTGCTTGACAATAAATCCCAAAGGTTATTTTTAGTTTATAACGTCGCGATTTATAGCTTTTGTTAAACTTGACAAGATTACGTTTTAGTCCATGGCAATGAGAATAGAGTTCGTTTGTAGGAGAACATATTTGCACGATGCTATTTAAGTAAATTAACATACAATGTGGTAACACGGCACGTACTGATTATATGCACTTTATTGCCTATTGTTTTTTACTTTGCACAAATATAGTTTACTGAACTTTTGCAAGCCGTTATCAGTCATGTATTCTCGACTGCTTGCATATAGATAGTGGCGCAGCCCTGCAATGAATCACCCCTCCAGGCGATTGAGACAGCCTGCCACCTACAGATTGCGCAACAGCGCCCCACACGACTTCCAGCCGTTTGAACTCGGTCGTTGGTGTAATTTGCATTCTTATCTGGAGTAAACCAACCTCCAAATCTACATATCGCTGGGTTCACAGTTTAGCGCGCTAATCAATACTGCACCACTCACTTTAGCATTGCCACATCCAAATAAATAAATGCGTATGCACCAACCGCTTGAAATAATGCCACATCGCATAGTCGTCGTGTCGACAATTAGAGAGGTAGCCAGGTTGCTCAAAGATCAGCGCTGGACTGGTACCATTGAGAAGCTGGGTTCAACCCCGGCTACTGAAACTAAACTTTTATTTTTACTTTACCAGGTAAAGTCCACTAAGATATATACAGCTTTTTTTAAAATAAGCGACATGGCCACAAATAATAGCTCAACGAAGTGGATCATTAATCACGTGTACATTTGTAGCAGCAGTCAAATACTCTTAACGCACTTTTATTCCAAATATGGAGAACAATCCCAGCGACCACGAAGAGAAAGAGGCATGCAATCTCCAAACAGGCATAGCATACAACAGGCATAGCAGGCGAGGTAGTTAACATCTCCTAGTCACCGTGGCACCCTGCCTGTGACTGGCAGGGCTCTCCCGGTATAGTTAGCTGATGGCCTCAGCCCGGTCACCAACGATTCAAAGACGGATTGTAAAAAAACAAATTAATTGGTATTGGTTCCCACGTGACCACTTGATTTGATTTGCTCTGACGGATGGTGGTGAGTATATCTGAATATTGCCTTTATACTCAAACCATCTAACCCAAAGTAAACAGACAGTCCTCGACTTGCGAGTGTCCGACTTACGAACGCCCGCTTCCATGAAATATATAAAATAAGAAAAATATTGATTTAAAATGCGAACTTGCAATTGCAAACTGAACTGCCGGCTTACGAACCGTTCGAATTTCGAACAGGTCTCAGGAACGAACTAGGTTCGTAACCCGAATACTGCCCAGAAATAACTTCTGCTCAATAGGTTTGTGGTCATATATAGTTACTAATTATTGTTAACATGGGGATAGTACATTTGTGTGATGTAGGTGCTGGATGTGGTCATAGCTGGGATCCTATCCTTTTCTATATTTATAGAGCACCTTTGGTCAAGGCACGCTTTCCAACATTTAAAAGCTGTAACAAAAACAAAGTGATTTATATGGCAAGGGCAGTGCAAGGGCCGAGGAATGAGTGTCCCGAACAGAGGACATGTGGCTTCATGCAAGAGATATAGGGAAGGAACGGAACAAAATGGAACGGTAAAAAGGGAAGAGGAAGGGGATGGGCTATTAAAAAGAGGTGAGGCCTTCAGAGAGGAATGGAAGAAGGTTATGGAGGTGGCCTGCTTCATGTTCAAGTATCTCTCTATTTACAAAGTTCGATTTTACGATATTTCACGTTCATGCAATTGACAAATTACGTGTTCTAATGCTGTGCTGTGCTGTGTGATTGTCACGCGGCCCCCATGGTGTCAGCCAGCGCTGGTCTCAGACCCTCGGTACCCACTATATCTGTTTACCTGCTATGAAGTAGGAGCATTGCTCGAAACGTCGACAATTATATACATGTCCTTTCAATGCATTGTTGTTAACGAGTGTGTTGTAGAGGAGGTTAATTGACCATACTTCACCACGCTGACCAAACCGGGTTGGTGGAGGTAGGTGAACATTGTATAAACGTGGAGAGGAAGGAAAGTACGGTACAATATTTGAATTCATACGCACACAGTGGGGAGCACAGGCGTTGCCTCTGCCAGTGATCTCAGTCAACCCACCGCTCCTGGGTCTGTCCCGTGAACTCCTCCTGCACCCAGCTGGCACAGCAGTCAACCCATAGCACCTGGGCCTGTCCTGGGACTCCTACCAGTAGCAAGCCTCCCACACTGCAAGTCGACTCAAAGTGCACTTAGCCTGTGACAAGCGCCGTGGTGCCGTCACCACCACTTAATGGCGGATGGCAGCTGTTGTTAATGCACGGTGGAACAGAGTTCAGCTTCCAATGAGTAGGATGGTACGGTGTATGTGTGTATAAAGCAGCAGCACTGGAGAGACAAAGGTGGCCGGGTGTGGTGGTACCGGGTTTTATCGGTACTTCTTGCTAACAGCACTTGTCCCAACAGCCTCATAGAGGCTATACATGAGTCTTTGTCTTTGCAGTGGTTTGTGCACTGCGCCACGGTCTCTGTGACCTTTATTGCACTGAGGTCCAGGTCGTTATAGGTCCAGCCTTGACGAACGCCTTTCAACGTATTGCATGCTTCTCCAAATTATAAGACGAATCCAAAAACATACATATTTGGCCTCACACAAGACAAACATCGCCCGTATAGCCTGAACAGACTGTTGGGGAAAGTGCTGTAAGCGAGCACCAATGAAGGCTGACACAGCACACGAGGGTTGGGTGGCCAGAACCACGCCCGGACGCCTTTATCTCTACAGTGGCCATGTTAACACATTACACCGTACCAGGTAATAATGTGAGGCTGAGTCGAAGTTAGGGGAGGCCGTGAGCAGGAATCGAACTCGGGTCACCAAGTTCGTAGCGCCGAGCGCTGCTCTTCACAATAACAAAAAGTCGCCATTCGCCACTAAGTGGTGGTGACGTTACCATGACACTTGTGCCAGGCGATGTGCACTTTGAGGCCACGTGAATTGTCGAAGACCCTCTAACAGTAGGTCACAGGACAGACCCAGGTGCCTTGGGTTGACTGAGATGACTGGCAGATGCACCACCTGTGCCTCCTATTGTGCCAACTTCCTGTATTTTTTTCGACCCGGTTATCCGCTCATTGTTGTGAGCGTCGCTCCTCTGCCCTCCGCTGTTGTTGGAGGACGATTGCCTCAAACTTCCCAATAGCGTCTTCTAGGTGCACGTATCCTGGCACTGCACAGTAGCATCCTTAACGAGCCTCCTCGCTCACTCTACACGAAGCTGCGGGTCGTGCTCTTACATGTGGACGTCTCCTGGATTATAACTTTTGCTTTAAAATGCACAAGCTAAATGTGCGTCTCAGAATCGGTAGACCGCGGTAGAATGGAGAAGGATGTTGGAGTGGTGGTGCCGCGCCTGGCACATTAAAATAACAACCCGCCGAGCCGAGTTAGATAGCAAGACACGGCTAACATCTGCAGTGGCGAAGTGATGACACCTTGGATGAAGGTGAATCATTCCAAAAGCACGATTAATGATGATCCGTACCTCGAGATTCCTGGCTGGCTGCTGGCTGGGCGCCTCTCCACTCCAACCACAATTACTCCACTGTTAGTGGCTGATGTAGGCCGTTGCTACAGAAACTAGCTGGATAACATAACTGGCTATGAGGGATTATTTGTCGAACAAATGAAATTAAACGGCTTAAACGGAAGTCCGGCAGACGTCTAATAATAGTAATAATTATAATCATTATTAATTGGCATAGATAGCGACACCGAAAAGATGGAAATAACGAATAGAGAAGACTGACCACGGCTCATTTAAAATCGCTCTAACTTTTAAATGTGCTCCTATCAACGTAATTATTTTGCCAAGATGCTTATTTCCTAGATGTGCGTGTATGTATATCTATAACCTCAGTCTTTGCGTTTTATTATCAGAATCAGAATCTTTAGTTATCCTGGAGAAATATGATAAGCTATGAAGATATTTTTCAGAGATGTCCAGTAGGGATGGGTCAGAAACTTAAACGATAGGAGTAAGCAAATCACTCAAGATAAATGTATCAATAAATGAAAAACTAAAAAAAGCTATTTAATTTACCAGGTAAGGCCCATTGACTTATTAGCTATTTTCAGAATAGACTTGGCCACAAATGATAGCTCCACAAAGTGGCTTATTGTGTGGACATTGTATTGCAGGCAGACACTACACGCACATTGTTGATTCTGAATGAGGAGGGAAAAACCAGAGGACCCGAAAAAAAATGCACGCGACCACGGGGCGAGAGAGTGAGACATAAACTCAAAATATACTGAAGGTCACGGGACAGACCCAGGGGCCATGGGCTGACTGAATTAGATGACTGGCAGATGTACCACCTGTGCCCCCTACTGTCAACTTAACGCATTACATCCGCCCGGCGCTCCGCTCGATGGAGTCGGAATCTAACCCACGAACCTCGTGCAGATTACTGTTCGTGCTCCGAGCGCAGGAGGACTAAGAGACGAGTCTGAACACGGACAGCTGTCGTTTGCTTGCGTGGCTGAGCTTCGTGACCTGCGAGACGAATCCACAGCCTGCCGCGTGTGTGGTGATTTGTTGCTTTCTTATTTATCCATACGAGTCGCACTGAACCGTGGGGCATTTTGAGCTGCGAAGCAACTGTGTACCGCATAGTAAAGTTTTTTTTGGATTATTTCGCGTAAATATAAATGTGTCGTTAACCCACCACCACCCGACACAGCTAATCAGCAAGGTTTGTCACCTAAACAAAACGTGCCAATTACTATGGGCAGCCACCCCGCTAAGGCGGTCACAGTAGGACGATTGGGATCGGTAAGAGCAGTGTTCTTCATTTCAAGGCCCACGGGCCAATGGCGGCCCCAGGTGGCCTTCAGTGTGACCCCTGACAGCACATGGATATGAAAACACCCCTTGCAGGTGAGGCGGTGTGGCGGCTCTCAGACTGATGTCATATCGGCTGAAGTAGCCTCCCTCTGAAAATGAGTGAAGAACACTGTTTTTGGATCAGGAGGAGGTGGTGGCAGAACCTTCGAGAAACCTTTGAGAAGGGACATGGACCACGGGGGCCCTGGGTGACTGTGCAACTCGCCCTCTCACCTATACTCACCGTTGTCCTTCACCAACGTGGTTAGGAATGGTCAAAGTCCAACACGCTCCCCACATACCCCCGACCGCGATTGCGGAATTAAACAACGATGAGGCAATTAAGGATTGCCCCTTGCTGTGGCTGAACGCTATCGCGGGATGAATGTCAAGGCAGGTGCGCGGACTTCATCCCAATCGATACACTTTGTGAGCTTTGCAATTGCAGGGATAATCAAATCACGTTCCTCTAATCACCTCGATAAGGCTTCTCACCGAGCCAGGTTGTTTATAAGTCAACATCCCCTTATCCATTCACGTTCACGTGAGACGAATTGAGTTCACATTCTACTGGGGGTATGTGCGTGCGCATGTCTGTATGCATTTGGAGCCGCGGAACAGTGAACACGAGTTCGATTTCCGCTCACCTCCAATATCGGGTGACGAATATCTGAACCCGTACTGGGCCTCCCCTATGTCGACTCGGACTAAAACGAGTATCGGGTGCGGTGTGTAAAACATCAGCACTGGTGAGACAAAGGCGGCCGGATGTGGTGTTGCTCGTGCCAGCCTTCACCCATACAACCTTCAACAGTCTGTTGAAGCTTGTATGGGAGAACGTTGTCTTGCGTGTGTCTCTCTCTCTGTCTCCCGCCATATTGTGTGTCTCTCGCGTTATGCTCTCACAATCTGCCTTTAACTTCTCATCAATTCACTGCCGTTCACCAATTTCTGCACGAGTGCCTATCACATCAAAATCCGAATATTTATGTATATTGCAGGAGGAATCCGATGAGCTATGAAGCTCTTTTTCACAGATGTCCATTAGGGGTAGGTCAAAGCGTTACATCAACAAACAATACAAAACACGATAGGAGTGCAAAGTATAGGAAAGGTAAACAAATCACTACAAAAAAATTGAAAGGAAAATAAACAATATTTAATTTACCAGGTAAAGCCCATTGAAGTATTAGCTTCTTTTTTCAGAAGCAACCTGGCCACAAATTATAGCTTCACGAAGTTGGCTTATCATGTGGAAATGAAAAGCAGCCAAATGTATAGCAGCCAAATTATCTTAATAATCTAAACGCATGTTTAAATATCCATCCCCATGCGCTTCTGCCACCGTCTGAGACGTTTTTCCTTCCGATATTATGAAGCCACTGAAGCTATGCACTTTTAAATCATAAATTAGATTAAAATCGAATTTCTTTAGAACGGCTTTTTTTCCTTTGCCAGTACCAAAATATGAGAATAGGTTTTCCCCTTTATCTGGCAACAAAACAAGTGTTAAGATTTTGATTTAAAGCTTTCGTGACTGCAGGGATTAATATTCTTGGTTCTTTCGGTAAAGTCACGTAGAAGGGAAACAATAAAAGAATAAAAATATAAAACAATCATCATGATGATAATTGCTTGTGTTACAGTCGAAACGTCTTGAGAATTTTATTGTTTTATATTTTTATAATTTGATTGTTTCCCTTCTACGTGACTTTACCGAAAGAACCAAGAATATGAATCCCTGCAGTCACGAAAGCTTTAAATCAAAAAGAATATAGGTGTTAAGATGTTAAAACACCAAAGTGAAACCTTTAACAAGGAATATTGTCTGCATTAACACTGTTTGAGACTAGGCTCCAAAGAAAGCTGTCTCTGGTGTGGACCAACCAGTTTCAAAGACAATGCATATAATATATTCTTGGTTCTTTCGGTAGTTTGTTGTCCTTCCCCCGCACCTCCGATTAGCACGGTTGGCTACGTACGGTGCCAAAGAAGATCAACAAACACCTAATTATGTTGTATATTTCCCAATATTTTTAAGTCTTGCTGTTAAAATCTATCTTTTTAAAGGGCTGCCCTTGTCAGCATCGCCTATGATCGTTGTATTTCACCTGCTCTGAATAAAGATGCCATCTGTGAATGTTTCACCTGAGCCGAGTCACAATTCCCACTCTGTGTTTATTATGTTTCACAGAGATGGCCTTGAGGCAGGGAAACACCATTTCCTTTTACATTGCTAGATACATCACCCCAAAGGAGTCCCGGCGGCGATGCTGCTATCGGGCGCACAGTCACAGAGTGGGAACTCCTCAGCAGGCGATGAGTCACGAGGAGCATCTTGATGAGCACGACCCTTGCTCTGCAGAGGGACGGTCTTCTTGCTGAAATAGCCTCACGCAGTGGGTTCGTGATGTTGATGGATACCGGTCTGCCCTGCAATAAACATTACCACGATGACTGTGTCCATATGTAACATCGTACATATGAGAGAGAACCGGGTGGTGGCGGCTTCGCACGTCCCCGGTAATCCAGCACTATAGAGGCAGCAGGGAGGGTTGGTGGATCACCCACAGATGATGTCGTGAAACTCCCTTCCCGTGGGCTTCGAGGAAGTGCCTTACCCTGGCTCGTCAGGAGAGGGCGATACATCAAGTGGACTAATCGCCATCTGTTTCAATCTGAACCGGGATTGAACGTTGCCTCGTGCAACACGTGGGTTTTCACCAGGTTATTGGGTTTGCTCCCACTTGCGTATAATGATAAACACAGCTGATCATTTATTGGCTATGAACAACTTAAAATAAAAACTCAATGTAGCATCAGCAAGCCCCTCCTTAAAATGAGTCTTTCCACTCAATGTGGCTTTCCTGGATATAAGTAAATATTGATTACGAGGAAATTTAAAGTGGATTAACTGCTAATTCCTGTGGATTACGAGCTAATTGTAGATGAGTATTATTAGTAGTGTAATGCTTTGTGCTGACTGTTATTAAACCACTGTTGTCTGCACTCCTTCAATGGAGGAGGAATAACACTACACAAATTCTCTCCTGCAGTCCTCTCGTGGCTAGCAGACCTTGACATTGGCATCCAGTTCCTGAGCTCCCGAGCCGATTGCTGCCATATGCAAGAGTAGACGAGAATCAGATTCGCGTGATGACTCATCACCTGTTCTGGTTGCCTCGCTGTGCCCTGTGCACCCGATAGGAGCATTGTCGGGACTAATCTAACTGACTCACTATTTTTTTTATTTTACCTGGTAAGTCCCATTAAGCTGTACAGCTCTTTTTATAAAGGAGCTGACCACAAATTATAGCACAACGAAGTAACTTATCACTTGCGAATTTATAGCAGCCAAATACTCTAAAGGCATATTGATTCTAAATGTTGAGGGAAAAATTGGAGGACCCGGAGAAAAATCCACTCGACCACAGGGAGAAAGACATGCAAACTCCAAATATGCAGCAGGCGTCACAGTCGGGATCAAACCCACGGTCTTCTGTATACCAATCGAGGGAGTTAACATCTTGTCACCGTGGCCCCCCTCAGGTAAATCTCAGTTTCTCGCATTACGAGGAGGCACGACGATTTCACGGCCTCGACGGTATTTTTTTCATATAAATACATTTTGTGGTGAAATTAGTTCAGAATCAGAATCTTTATTTATCCTGGAGAAATCCGATGAGCTCTCAAGCTCTTTTTCAAAGGTGTCCCAAAGGGGCCAGTCAAAAAGTTACAACAATGCAAAAACACGAATAGGAGTGCAAAGTAGAGGAAAGGTAAGCAAAGAACCAAGAATGAATATATAACATAGATAAAGTATACAAGTTCATATTTCAAAAGTATATAAATTTCCAAGCTCGGTTTAAACAACAGCAAGGAAAGTGCCAGACGTTGCACATTAAAAAGTAACTTTACATTGTAAGAAGAAAAAGACCACGCGCCTTGACAAAGGAATTAGCATATAATTTAGCATTGAAATGGCTCATTGAAATAGCTAAGATAAAGTATACACATCCGCAGAGGTACCCCTTGACAAAGGAATTAGCGCTGGAGTGGAAGAAGCCACGCTTAGATCACGACCTTTAAGCTGTGTGAGAAGAAAAAGGACAAGTGCCTTGACAAAGGAATTACCATATAATTTAGCATTGAAATGGCTCATTGAAATAGCTAAGTTAAAGTATACACATCCGCAGAGGTACCCTTTGACAAAGGGATTAGCATCGAATTTAGCATTGAAATAGCTGAGTGATTAGCTTGTAACTGCTCGCAGAAATAGCTATATTAAATTTAGAGCATATACGTTCACCGAGGCACCTAGTACTCATCAAACAGGAGAATTTAGCGAAACACAACCACGCTCAGACATCGGACCTGTGTGCGAGCAAACAAGGTGTTCTGACAAAGAAATTAGCATAAAAAGTTAGCATTTGATTGGCGGATTTTAGGAAAGAGGTGGTGTACGTGCCGGTGGACTCGCAGTTTGGCGCGGGGGGGGGGAGGGGGGAGGGGGGAGTTTACCTATTGATGGTGTGAAAAGGGGGATTTTATAAGAGCTGCGAAAGTTTGGGGTACCACTACTTGAAAACTATACTGTACCATTGAAATTAGTTTAATGTTTAGTTCGATTTAGAACATCTTTCCAATGGTTGCTTAATTTGAAACCATCCTCTCGGTTGAAATTGTGTCTGTGTTTGTAGATCTGAATTGCTTCATGAACAAATCTCTGATAAAAGCCCGTGGGTTTGCAAAGAACCTTGGTATCAGAGAAAATTATATCGTGATCCCCCACAGCATTGTAACAGTGATCAGCCACGGCAGAAGAATTCTTTTGCCGTGTTTCAAATATGATTTGTGCTCGCGAATTCGGTCAGAGACATGTCGCTTTGTCTCACCGATGTAGCAATCACCGCAGGTACAACTCAATTTGTAAACCCCGGGGTACTGTAAATCAGGAATGACATCCTTCACAGATGGGATCAGATCACGAATTTTGTGTACTGTATTGAACCGGACCTGGATCTTGTGTTTGTTTAGAATTTTGGAAATATTTTTAGTAACACCTGCTATATATGGAAGTGTGATGGCTTTCACCGGAGTATCAAGTGGTTGTTTCTGTATGGAGGGAGAGACAGCTTGGCGGATGGTACGGTCAGAGTAACCATTCCTTTTGAGGGCCAGGTGTATATGTTTTAATTCACTGGTCAGGTGGTGTTGGTCCGAAATGCAATGAGCCCTATGGTATAAAGTTTTGATGAGAGAATTCTTTTGGGCTGGGTGGTGGTGGGAATCAGGTTTCAAGTAGGAATCTGTGTGGGTGGGTTTCCTGTAGACAGAATGCCCCAATGAGCCATCAGGTCTCCTCTCAAACAGAACATCTAAGAATGGTAGCTTGCCATCTTTCTCCAGTTCCATGGTGAATTTGATGGCGGGATGTCTGGAACTGATGTGGTGTAGGAAAAGGTTCAGAGCTGGGAGGCCATGTGGCCAAATGACGAAAGTGTCATCCACATATCTCTTTCACAGGGAAGGTCTGAGGGTGGAAGTCTGGATAGCGTCTGATTCAAATTTCTCCATGAAAATATATTGAAATAATTGAAAATTTGGTCCAACATGGACTAGACCCCGACACACCTGCACTGGTTAGGCACTGCCTCAACAATACCTACTTTATTTGGAAGGGCTCCTTCTACAAACAAAATGAGGGTACCCCCATGGGATCCCCCTTATCACCAGTGATAGCCAATATTTTCATGGAGAAATTTGAATCAGACGCTATCCAGACTTCCACCCTCAGACCTTCCCTGTGGAAGAGATATGTGGATGACACTTTCGTCATTTGGCCACATGGCCTCCCAGCTCTGAACCTTTTCCTACACCACATCAATTCCAGACATCCCGCCATCAAATTCACCATGGAAGTGAAGAAAGATGGCAAGCTACCATTCTTAGATGTTCTGTTTGAGAGTAGACCTGATGGCTCATTGGGGCATTCTGTCTACAGGAAACCCACCCACACAGATTCCTACTTGAAACCTGATTCCCACCACCACCCAGCCCAAAATAATTATCTCATCAAAACTTTATACCATAGGGCTCATTGCATTTTGGACCAACACCACCTGACCAGTGAATTAAAACATGTACACCTGGCCCTCAAAAGGAATGGTTACTCTGACCGTACCATCCGCCAAGCTGTCTCTCCCTCCATACAGAAACAACCACTTGATACTCCGGTCAAAACCATCACACTTCCATATATAGCAGGCGTTACTAAAAATATTTCCAAAATTCTAAACAAACACAAGATCCAGGTCCGGTTAAATACAGTACACAAAATTCGTGATCTGATCCCATCCGTGAAGGATGTCATTCCTGATTTACAGTACCCCGGGTTTACAAATTGAGTTGTACCTGCGGTGATTGCTACATCGGTGAGACAAAGCGACATGTCTCTGACCAAATTCGCGAGCACAAATCAGATTTGAAACACGGCAAAACGAATTCTTCTGCCGTGGCTGATCAATGTTACAACGCTGTGGGGGATCACGATATAATTTTCTCCGATACCAAGGTTCTTTGCAAACCCACGGGCTTTTATCAGAGATTTGTTCATGAAGAAATTCAGATCTACAAACGCAGACACAATTTCAACCGAGAGGATGGTTTCAAATTAAGCATCCATTGGAAAGATGTTCTAAATCGAACTAAACATTAAACTAATTTCAATGGTACAGTATATTTTTCAAGTAGTGGTACCCCAAACTTTCGCAGCTCTTATAAATTCCCCCTTTTCACACCGTCAATAGGTAAACTCCCCCCCCCCCTTCCCCCCCCCCCCCCCCGCGCAAAACTGCGAGTCCACCGGCACGTACACCACCTCTTTCCTAAAATCCGACAATCAAATGCTAATTTTTATGCTAATTTCTTTGTCAGAACACCTTGTTTGCTCGCACACAGGTCCGATGTCTGAGCGTGGTTGTGTTTCGCTAAATTCTCTTGTTTGATGAGTACTAGGTGCCTCGGTGAACGTATATGCTCTAACTTTAACGTAGCTATTTCTGTGACCAGTTACAAGCTAATCACTCAGCCATTTCAATGCTAAATTCGATGCTAATTCCTTTGTCAAGGCACTTGGCCTTTTCCTTCTCACACAGCTTAAAGATCGCGATCTAAGCGTGGCTTCTTCCACTCCAACTCTAATTCCTTTGTCAAGGGGTACCTCTGCGGATGTGTATACTTTAACTTAGCTATTTCAATGAGCCATTTCAATGCTAAATTATATGCTAATTCCTTTGTCAAGGCGCGTGGTCTTTTTCTTCTCACACAGCTTAAAGGTCGTGATCTAAGCGTGGCTTCTTCCACTCCAGCGCTGTCCTCCAGACAGTCTCGTCCCTTCACCTGATGAAGGCCGCTTGTGTTGTGGCCGAAACGTCGTGATTTTTTGTTATTTTATTTTCACCTACGTGACTTTACCCAATAGAACCAAAGAGTATGGATCCTAGCAGTCACGAAAGCTTTAAATCTAGAATTTACATTGTAACTTTTAAGTCTATAGTTATAGATTGAACAAAGATAATGACTTTTTACTGGAATGGGGAATGCAGCAGCAGTTACACCCGAGGCAGCAATGAGAGGCGCACCGGCAATCTCGTCAATCCGCTGCTGGATCCAATGCTCGCTTAGTGACGAGCAAGAGAGCGCAACGCTAACATCAGTGGTGAGTACTTGAACGGCCGGTCCCTGAGGCACCGACCCCTTTACCGAACCGTGGCAAAGTAAAGAACACAGTAACACTCATGGAGAGAGGGCTTTATCCGGAATGGCATCTACAAAGAGGCTACGAA
This sequence comes from Petromyzon marinus, assembly GCF_048934315.1. NCBI lineage: Eukaryota > Metazoa > Chordata > Hyperoartia > Petromyzontiformes > Petromyzontidae > Petromyzon > Petromyzon marinus. The sequence goes on along the minus strand of NW_027423294.1, from coordinate 91,914 downwards.
TTCTCCGATCGATGTTCACAGGTGTGCGTTGTACCGCGTGTGGGGAGCGGTGGCACATCGGTTATCGAGCCGATGCTCTGAATGGATGGCATTGCTGATAGAATGTCACTTTGCTGACTTCTCTGTATCTTGTTTTATTCATCCATATAGTCTCAATTTAACTCTGCATCTCTGTAAATGAACAACATTATTAATATTTATCAATATATATAGGCATACATATGGCCATAAATTAACATGGACTAAAACTCATATTCATTTGAAAATAGTGTATTTTGCGCTAAGATCCTGGCGACCCGAGTTCGATTATGTGAACCGGTCCTGGGCCTCTTCTAGGTCGACTCAGCCTCAAATGAGTACCTGGTGCGATATGTAAACATCGCCACTCGGGAGAGACAAAGGCGGCCGGGGGTGGTGCTGGCCACCCAACCCCACGTGCCGTGCTGGCCTTCATAGGCGGTGCTCCGTAACAGCACTTGCCCCAACGGTCTGTTAAGCCTACGCGGGGGATCTTTTATTTGTTGTACCGCATGAATGTTGCGCCCCACGTGCCTGGAGCGAGCGAGCTTCCTGAGGAACTGGGCAGGCGAAACGTCGCGCATTGGCACGATGCGCCACGCGTTTTCCAACCCGAGAGCTCATCAGATAGTCGTGCAGCTACCAAACACACCGATTGCATGCAAGGCTAGGTGTTCCCTCGACTTAAACATCTTACAATCCAGTCTCACATCGCCTTGATGCAAGAAGACATCTAAAGTGGGCCCTGGTCATTCATAAAACCCGTATTGGCAAATCTGTGTTGCACTTAGCTAATTCATTAACCCAAGAAACATAAGACGTGCATCAAATTTCCATTTAACTCTTCCTCAAACAAAAATATGAATAGGTGACCAAGCCTTTGACGTTGCAGACTATAACTGTTGTACATTTAACTAATTTTGCATAGTACGGAGCCAAACGTTATAATCGGAGTTGCTGGACACAAAAGAAATTGCAGATGTGATTTGTATCCTTGATCCTTGCCCCTCATGCATCGATAGTTCAATGTTCATGTGCAGTGTGTTGTTGTTTTGGTGAAGTCTGGGACTATTCTTCTTTGGTTCTTTCGGTAAAGTCACGTAGAATGAGAATAAAATAATACATTTATAAAATACAATAACACAATAATATTCTCACGACGTTTCGGCCACAACACATCGGCCTTCTGATGAGAATATTATTGCGTCATTTTATTTTATCAATTTATTATTTTATTCTCATTCTACGTGACTTTACCGAAAGAACCAAAGAAGATGAATCATTGCAGTCATGAAAGCTTTAAATCGAAATCTGGGACTATTGTTTTTTGTTTTGCTGCCTTGCCCCAAGAATGCATTCAGTGTTGCAAATTTGGACTTCATAATTTGTTTGGTTATGTATTTATGTTTTGTGACTTTCTTACCTTTTCTCTATTTTGCACGATTTTCCTTAAGACCAAAACAGGTGAATTTATACACAATGCTTGCTGCCGCCTGATGATGCTAGTTCTGAGCGTTGCTCCTCCAACCTCTGCTGTTGTTAGAGGGTGACGGCCTCCAACTGCCCAATAGACTCACAGTGCACCTACCCTGGCACTGCCCAGTAGCGTCCTTCACGAGCCTGCTCCTCTGCCTCCTCTACAGAGGCCGACCTATGCTGTGTAGCAAACAAAGACAAAGATCCCCGCTGAAGCCTTAACAGCACCATTCCCAGCCGCCTTTGTCTCCTCAGTGGCGAAGCTTACTACAAACCGCACTAGGTACTCATTTAAGGCTAAGTCGACCAAGGGGAGGCCCGGGACCGGTTCAGATAACCATCGCAGGTGTTGACCGTGAACGGGAATCGAACCTGGATTGCCGGGTTTGTATCACAGCACGTTAACCATAGCACTACCGCAACCTGAAATGTGTAGCACCGTAGGCTGTAATGTATGAATTGTTTATCCTGACGCAAACATGAGGATATAATCTGTTAGCGGAGATTAGAGTATGTAGTCTTCCATATTCAACGCGCCCCTGTGTTACAACTTGCCCAATAATCTAACGGAGATAGACCCCACATCGAAGTTCTGTGTGGAAGCCACTGTCCCCGCAATATCCCCATGCACCCGCGCAATGCAATAATCCACGAGCTTACATTCCAACGTTCAAAGTCCACTCTATTTGTCCTCCACGGGGATTTCTAGATTTTCTCAACTCATCCCCCATTTCAAGACGAGAGTCTGTGTAATATCGGCAGTTCACCAACACTGATTCAAGGGAGCCCGATGCTGCTGACGAGGCACCATACGTCGTAAGCGGTCAAGACGTTTTGGTGTCTTCATTTATTAAGGAGCATAAACCATGGCTTAAAGCTTTCGTGACTGCAGGAATCCATACTTTTTGGTTATTTCGGTAAAAGTTACGTAGGTATGGCCCGCTGGTTCTTCAGTTCCATTGCTGGATTATTTTTTTCTGTCTGAGAATGACCGATTGTGTTGCAATCGAAACGTCGTGATATATAATTTTTATTTTTTTATTTTTATACCTACGTTCCTTTTCGAAAGAACCAAAGAGTATCTTTTGGTAAAGTCACGCAGAACAAAATTATAAAACAAAAAACTATGACGTTTCGATCGCAACATAAGCAATCGTCATCAGGAGGAAAAAGGAGGGGGAAAGCTGCTGAGGCAGACTTTTTATAGGTTTGAAATGGGTGTAGCCCAAGGGTCACAAACAAAGTGGGCGGGGCTAGTGATGTTAAATGAGAAATTTGCATGTTAATGTAAGATGGGAGGGCGACTTCCACGCCGAGGGCACAGAGGTGGCTATTGTAATGTGAGAGATTAGCATGTTAATGTAAGATTGCAAAGCCGCCGCGATGTCGAGGACGTGAGCGATGGTGGCTGTGTTAGTGTGAGACATTTAACCTATTAATGTAAAATCAGAAAGTCGAAAATAACAACTAACATCGGAAGGTAGGATGGAAACATCACAGCCAGTTATGACTTGAACTGGTTAATAACGTCCTTCAAATGATTGCTCAGTTTGTACCCATATTCTCGGTTGAAATTGTGTCTGTCTATATATCTGGATGGCTTCATGAACGAATCTTTGGTGATAGCCGGTGGGTTTGCAAAGTACTTTCGTTTTGGATAAATCAATTTCGTGTGAGCTCATCGCATTTAAACAGTGATCAGCCACAGCCGAGGTATTGGTCCTACCATGTTTCAGATCTGCCTTATGTTCCCGAACACGGTCCAAGACATGTCGCTTAGTTTCCCCAATGTAACTACTGCCACAGACACAGCTTAGTTTGTAGACGCCGGGGTATTGCATGTCAGAGATCACATCCTTCGCAGATTATGAATGATTTTGGAAATATTTTTGGTGACCCCTGCTATGTATGGCAAGGTGACGGTATTGATTGGGTCCTCAGATGGTTCTTTCTCAGCGGTTGGGGTGATAGCTTTAAGCATTGTGTAGTCTGAATATCCATTCATCTTGAGAGCTTGGTGTACGTGTTCCAGTTCACTGGCTAGGAGATGATGGTCGGAAATACATCGAGCTCTATGGTGTAGAGTTTTGATGAGGGAATTCTTCTGGGATGGATGGTGGTGGGAGTCAGGTTTTAGGTAGGCATCCATATGGGTGGCTTTCCTGTAGACAGTCTCCCATTGAGCCATCTGGTCTCTTTTCGATTAAAACATCCAAGAATGGTAACTTGCCATCCTTTTCCACCTCCATGGTGAATTTGATGGCTGGGTGTATGGAATTGGTTGAGGAACTGGTTCAGAGCTGGTCGGTCACATGGCCAGATGACGAACATGTCATCTGCGTACCTCTTCCACAAGGACGGACATACAGTGCATGCCTGTATGGCATCTGTCACAAATTTTTCCGTGAAAACATCAGCTACAACAAAGTTCGAGGTTGACACGATTGTTATCATTCAGAGTAACAGTCCAATTTCCGACAGCCTAAAATCGGTTCTAGCCAAAGGGTTGAATTTTGCAGTCACCCCTAAACACATCCCAGTTGATGATATAATTGCCCAGGTCTAAGGAGACCTTAAGGGTTTGGGACATATTACTGCAGACGTGGCAAGATCGGAAATCGCTGCAATCCTTAAAAACGCTAAGTCACCTACTAGCAACATCGGTAAGGATGAGCACTTTGAGCTTTCTCAATTCAAAAAGATAGAGCACATCGTCATTCTCTCAGCTGACAAGGGCAATCCCACAGACATCATGGACAAAACCACATACAAGAACAAAATTCAGGACCTACTTAATGATGGTAGCTATACAAAAATCAATGGAGATCCCACCAACTGCCTCGTTAAAAAAAAATAATATCATCACTGATTCGACATCTTTAATCGAACCAACCAAGCGGTTTTCCTTAAAACCCTCTGCTGCTAGATCACCCAGATTGTGAACGATTCGTTCATGAAGCCATCCAGGTAAAGTGGTACCTCGGTATACGTCGTTAATTCGTTCCAGAAGGTAATTTAGACACTAATTACTAAAATGCATACAGAAGCAACGTGACCGCGTTGCTGCCAGCTGCGCTGGTCACGTGGCATGCCTCAACCACGCACGCGCGCGCGCGCCTCGACCCGGGGCTTCACCCTCCATGGGGGCAGCCCCCCACGCCCCCCGCCCCTCTCCCCAACGCCGCCCCCGCCCCTCTCCACCCGCTCCTCTCCCCCACGCCCCCCGCTCCTATCTGCCACGCCCCCTGCCCATCTCCCCCATGCCCCCCGCTCCTCTCCCCCACGTCCCCCGCCTCTCTCCCCTCTCCCCCACGCCATCCCGCCCCTCTCGCTTTGTTTCAGTCATGAACGGGGCATACGCGGGTACTGTACGCGGTGACTCATCCCGACCCATACAAGTTCTAGCAAGCGCGTCGTATCCCAAGCAAGACGTCGTATCCCAAGACATTTTTTCTCGTAAAACACGATATATACCAATTTCGACGTATTCCAAAGCGGTCGTATACCGAGGTACCACTGTATATAGACACAGACACAATTTCAACCGAGAAAATGGGTACAGACTGACTAATCATTGGAAGGACGTTATTAACCAGTTTATGTCATAACTGGCCGTGATGTTTCCATCCTACCTTCCGATGTTAGTTGTTATTTTCGACTCTCTGATTTTACTTTAACAGGTTAAATGTCTCACACTAACACAGACACCGTCGCTCGCGTCCTCGTCGTGGCGGCGGCTCTGCGATCTTACATTGACATGCTAATCTCTCACATTACAATAGCCACCTCTGCACCCTTGGCGTGGAAGTCGCCCTCCGATCTTACAATAACATGCAAATTTCTCACTTTAACATCACTAGCCCCGCCCACTTCTTTATGACCCTTGGGCTACATCAGCAGGAAACGACCACAGTCAGCATGCAATGCTGTAGTAATAGCAGGATACCACCACAGTCAGCATGCAATGCTGTAGTCATAGCAGGATACCACCACAGTTAGCATCGCAATGCTGTAGTCATATCAGGATACCACCACAGTCAGGATGCAATGCTGTAATCATAGCAGGATACCACCACAGTCAGTATGCAATGCTGTAGTCATAGCAGGATATCACCATAGTCAGCATGCACTGCTATAGTCATAGCAGGATACAACCACAGTCAGAATGCAATGCTGAAGTCATAGCAGGATACCACTGCAGTCAGTATGCAATGCTGTAGTCATAGCAGGATACCACCACAGTCAGCATGCAATGCTGTAGTCATAGCAGGATACCACCACAGTCAGCATGCAATGCTGTAGTCATAGCAGGATACCACCACAGTCAGCATGCAATGCTCTAGTCATAGCAGGATACAACCACAGTCAGCATGCAATGCTTTAGTCATAGCAGGATACCACCGCAGTCAGTATGAAATGCTGAAGTCATAGCAGGATACCACTGCAGTCAGTATGCAATGCTGTAGTCATAGCAGGATACCACCACAGTCAGCATGCAATGCTGTAGTCATAGCAGGATACCACCACAGTCAGTATGCAATGCTGTAGCCATAGCAGGATACCACCACAGTCAGCATGCAATGCTGTAGTCATAGCAGGATACAACCACAGTCAGCATGCAATGCTGTAGTCATAGCAGGATACCACCGCAGTCAGTATGCAATGCTGATGTCATAGCAGGATACCACTGCAGTCAGTATGCAATGCTGTAGTCATAGCAGGATACCACCACAGTCAGCATGCAATGCTGTAGTCATAGCAGGATACCACCACAGTCAGCATGAAATGCTGTAGTCATAGCAAGATACCACCACAGTGAGCATGCACTGCTATAGTCATAGCAGGATACAACCACAGTCAGCATGCAATGCTCTAGTTATAGCAGGATACCACCGCAGTCAGTATGCAATGCTGTAGTCATAGCAGGATACCACCGCAGTCAGTATGCAATGCTCTAGTCATAGCAGGATACCACCGCAGTCAGTATGCAATGCTGTAGTCATAGCAGGATACCACCGCAGTCAGTATGCAATGCTCTAGTCATAGCAGGATACCACCACCATCAGTATGCAATGCTGTAGTCATAGCAGGATACCACCACAGTGAGCATGCACTGCTATAGTCATAGCAGGATACCACCACAGTCAGCATGCAATGCTGTAGTCATAGCAGGATACCACCACAGTCAGCATGTAATGCTGTAGTCATAGCAGGATACCACCACAGTCAGCATACAATGCTGTAGTCATAGCAGGATACCACCACAGTCAGCATGCAATGCTTGAGTCATAGCAGGAAACGACCACAGTCAGCATGCAATGCTGTAGTAATAGCAGGATACCACCACAGTCAGCATGCAATGCTGTAGTCATAGCAGGATACCACCACAGTTAGCATCGCAATGCTGTAGTCATAGCAGGATACCACTACAGTCAGGATGCAATGCTGTAATCATAGCAGGATACCACCACAGTCAGTATGCAATGCTGTAGTCATAGCAGGATATCACCATAGTCATCATGCACTGCTATAGTCATAGCAGGATACAACCACAGTCAGAATGCAATGCTGAAGTCATAGCAGGATACCACCGCAGTCAGTATGCAATGCTGTAGTCATAGCAGGATACCACCACAGTCAGCATACAATGCTATAGTCATAGCAGGATACCACCACTCAACATGCAATGCTGTAGTCATAGCAGGATACCACCACAGTCAGCATGCAATGCTGTAGTCATAGCAGGATACCACCACAGTTAGTATGCAATGCTGTAGTCATAGCAGGATACCACCTGTCAGCATGCAATGCTGTAGTGATAGCAGGTATTACCACAGTCAGTATGCACTGCTCTAGGGAAAGCAGGTCCCACCAAAAGTAGGTATGCACCATATTATTGGTTCTTTCAGTAAAGTCACGTAGAAGGGAAATAATAAAATAATAAACATCAAACATAATATAATAAAATTCTCACGTTTAGGCCACAACGCAAGCAGCCGTCCTCAGGTGAAGAAACAGAGCTGTCGGAAAGACAGCGTCCTAACGAACACTGCTAAGCTTGGCAGCGTATTTTAAATTGGGTGGGAGGAGGAGAGCGTCTTGATGAAGAAGTTTACATAACAGAGGAATTTAGCATGTTTATGACAAATGCAGATATGGGATTATTCACTCCTTGTGGAATGTGTAGGCAGGTGGGGGGTCTCAAAGTCATATTATGTTAGTGTATCATGTAGGATTGGCAATAATAAAGGGAGATACAATTTTAATAAGAAAGAACTGCAACAGCCCAAACCACCGCGTATCAAGCTAGTGCATTATGTGGAAAATAAAAAAGGGAGTTTCTAAAGAACTATACATACCCTACTACCATGCAATAAACCGATGTGAAAAAAATAAATATAAACTACATCAATATAATCAATGTACTCAATATACTCTCCAATAATCTGAGCTGTTAACATTAAGTAACTGGGTATACACTACACTATATAATGACTACCGTGTAGTAAACTGATAAAAAAATAAAATATAAACTACATCAATATAATCAATATACTCAATATACTCTCCAATAAGCTGAGGTTACATATCAGCGGAGGAATTTAGTATATTGACGCTAAGCAACTGCAACTACCCTACTACTAACAAAAAGTCATTATACATTACAATTTTACGTCACAAAAAATATATGCCTCCAACTAAACTTTTTTCTACATCACACGACTATACCCATCATATTTAGTCAGTATAGTCGTGTGATGTAGAAAATGGCATGTCATGTTCAAGTGATGAGCTCAATTCATGTCACTTTCAAGTGATGAGTACACTGCATGTCCCGTCCAAGTGATGAGCTCACTGCATATCACATTCAAGTGGCGAGCTCACTGCATGTCTTATTCACGTAACGAGCACACTGCATATCATTAAAGTGGCGAGCTCACTGCATGTCACATTCAAGTGGCGAGTGCACTGCATGTCACTTTCAAGTGGTGAGCTCATTGCATGTCACTTTCAAGTGATGAGCTCACTGCATGTCACATTCAAGTGTTGAGCTCACTGCATGTCACATTCAAGTGATGAGCTCACTGCATGTCCCATTCATTCATGTGATGAGCTCCCTGCATGTCACATTCAAGTGATGAGCGCACTGCATGACGTTCAAGTGGTCAGTGCACTACATGTCACATTCAAGTGTTGAGCTCACTGCAAGTCACATTCAAGTGGTGAGCTCACTGCATGTCACATTCAAGTGGCGAACTCACTGCATGTCACATTCAAATGATGAGCGCACTGCATGTCACATTCAAGTGGTCAGTGCACTACATGTTACATTCAAGTGTTGAGCTCACTGCGTGTCACATTCAAGTGATGAGCTCACTGCATGTCCCATTCATTCATGTGATGAGCTCCCTGCATGTCACATTCAAGTGATGAGCTCACTGCATGTCACACTCAAGTGATGAGCGCACTGCATCTCACATTCAAGTGATAAGCTCACTGCTCGTCACATTCAAGTGATGAGCTCCTCCTCCTGCACGTAGCGTGGCAACCCATGGCACCTGTTGAGTCTGGGTTCCTGCGAGGAGGTGGGAGGTGGAGGAGGTTGAGGTGGAACTGGTGGTGGAGGAGGTGGACCCCTGACAAGGCCATTTTACCCCACCCTACCTGGCCATTATAACCCCACTCTCACTGGCCATTATAACCCCACCCTACCTGGCCATTATGAACCCACCCTACCAGCCTATTATAAACCCCAGTGACACGACAAATATGGACCCAGAACCCACACATCACTGACAACTATCACGATTGGTAATACCCCTAGACAACAAAGCCGAGTCTAATTAGCGTAATTGCATAAATTGACATAATTACCTAATTTTGTAAAATTACACCTTTTGCATTTTTCATTTCATTTTTATTATTTTTCAAGACAATATATACAACAATCCTGACCCTGATGCCTGTTGTATATTTGGAGTTCGCATGTTTCTCTCACTCTCCCCTTCGTTGTGATTTTTTGCCCGGCTCCTGTTTGTCACTCCACATTTATAGTTGCTGATATAAATTGACACGTAAAATGCCACTTAATTGGGCAATCATATGTGGCCAGGTTACGTCTGAAAAAGAGATATATCTTATGGGCCTTACCTGGTAAAATAAACAAATAAGCAGGTGGCTAGGTGAGTGATTGAATGAGAGAGTGGCTGAGTGATTGAGTGGTTGAGGGAGTGAGTGGCTGAGTTAGTGAGTGGCTGAGTGAGAGGCTGAATGAGTGAGTGGTTGAGTGAGTGGGTAGCAGAGTGACTAAGCAGCTGAGTGAGTGGCTGGGTGAGTGAGTTGTTGATTGAAAGCTTGAGTACGTGAGTGGTTGAGTGAGTGGCTGAGTGGGTGGCTGAGTGAATGAGACACGGGAAGCAAGAGGGAGACAGGGGGAGATAGAAGAGTGAGACACGGGGAGAGAAAGGAGACACGGGGAGAGAGAGGAGGGAGACAGGAGGAGGTTGGAGAGGGAAAAGCGGGGAGAGAGAAGAGACACGGAGAAAGATAGGAGGGAAACGCGGGGAGGGAGAGGAGAGAGACACGGCGACATAGAGGAAGGAGACACGGGGAGAGAGAGGAGGAAGACCCTGGGAAAAAAAGAAAGGAGGAGACACGCGGAGGAGGTGAGAGGTAGGAGGAGAGTGCGTGGAGGTGAGAGGGGAGAGATAGGAGGAGAGTGCGTAGAGGAGGCGAGGGCTCCTATAATGATGACTTCAAGGCATGCTGGGAGACAAGTTCATGTGACCCACATAGCACAGGGAGCCATCGCTGTTGGAACCGCATGGGCAGGGAACGTGGCCTCCAACCCACCACCTGCACCAGCCTCACCACCACAAACCAACAACCACAACTAGAACTACAAATTCAACCACAAATGTAACCACAAATGTAACCACAGCCACAACCATACCCAACAACCATAACCACTATAACCACAACTATAACCAAAACCAACTACAATTATAACCACACCCACAACAATAACCACAATTATAGCCATATCTATAACCACAACTCTAAGCACTAAAACCAGACACAACTAAAACCACAACCATGATATAACCACTACAACTATAACCGCATTTCCGGTTATCACAGGTGGCAACATATGGTGCGAAAGAAGTTCAACACACATACAACAACAAAAGACAAAGATTTATTCTATAGCCTATAACAGACTGTTGGGGCAAGTTCTGTTAGCGAGTACCTATGGAGACCCGCAGTGTGGAACACAAGCAGGTGGGTGGCCAGCACTACACCCGACCGTCTTTGTCTCCCGAGTGGCGATGTTTATTACACACCACAACAGGTACTCATTTCAGGCAGAGTCGACGTAGGGGAAGCCCTGGACTGGTTCAAATGATCGTCACTGGTGTTGGCCGTGAGCGGGAATCGAACTTTCTCGGGTCCGTGGCGTGGCGTTCAACCGCTACTCTACTGCTCCCTACACATACAACAACCATGAAAGCCAACATAACCACCTTCACCACAACTATAACCACAAAAACATAACATAACCATCACAACTTGTACCACAATCACAATTATAACCACAACCCCAAGTATAACAACAACAATAACATAACCACAACTGTAACTATAACCATGAAAACCCCAACCTCCACGTACACAACTATAGCCACAAAAAATATACCCCCCACAACCGCAATTATTACCACAACCAAAAGCACCATAACAACCAACATAACCACCTACACCACAACTAAAACCTGAACCACCACTACAACCAGCGATACAACCACAACTATAACCACTGCCACCACATTCAAAACCACCACAACCAACATCACCTCAACCACCACAACCATAACAAGCAACATAACCACAACAACCACATTGATGCTGATACTCTAACACCACCTACACAACCACTTTATCAAGGCTCTATGTATCCGTGTGTCCATGTGTCTCCGTGTCTCCACATGTCCCTGTGGGTGGGTGAATAGATGGGTTAGTGGGTGAGTTGGTGAGTGGGCAAGTGAGTGGGTGGGTGTGTGGGCGATGGAATCGAACCTGCACCTCTGCAGTGCAAGTCCAGTGAGCTAACGACCCGCATGTGGTGGGGTAAAGTGTGGGTACGCCCACCTTGCTCCAAAACGTGGAGATCAGCGTGGAAGAGTAGACCAAATACCCTAATTAGCGGCGTCTAGTGGAGGCCTCCTCCGCCAGCACGCGATTCGCCTCCTTCACAATAAACCCTTCCTTGCAAAGATAAAAAAGTATATTTGACTGATCCCATCAGCCTCTCATCAGCAGCAATGGCTCAACTCGAGCGCCACTCTGGACCGCTTTCAACCTTCAGTGCCTCAGCAGCAGAGCCGGGCTCTGCTTGAACCGATGCCGTGAGCCCAGCAGCTGTTTAGAAGCCTACGGCTGTGGGCCGCCTTTGTCTCTCCTCCACCACTGCTGAGGTGTCCACACCATGCGAGGTTCTCACCTTCAGGCTGAGTCGACCCAGAGGAGGCCCAGGCAGCGAACCGCTTCAGAAGTTGGCGCCACGTTCACCGGCGGAAGCGGAAGTAGAGAGAGCAGCAGAAGCATCGCGTGTGTGGGAGCAGCTGAGGTGTGGATCAGAACTGTGTATTAGTGGTGGTGTGGTAGTAGTGGTGGTGGTGTTCGTGGTGGTGGGGTTGTTAGTGGTAGTGGGGTTGTTATTGGTGGTGGGGTTGTTATTGGTGGTGGGGTTGTTATTGGTGGTGGCGTTGTTAGTGGTGGGGTTGTTGTTAGGAGTGCTCTGTTAAGGCTAAATACGCGGGAGCTTTGTCTTTGGCGGTGTGAGTGGGGGAGGGGGCGTAGAGGGGGGGGGAAGGTGCTGGGGGGGAGGGGCTCACAGGATATTGCGTCACTGAGGGCGTGATCACCGAGCCCCGCCCCCACTTGCTTCTGTCGATCTTTTTTCTCACATGTGGCGGTAGAGAAGCACCGAGACGACAGAAGCAGCGACTCTCTGGAGGAAGTGAGGAACTGTAGGTGAGTGGTGATGTGAGTGGTGAGGACGTGTGTGTCTGTGTAGTGTACTGGCAGGAGGAGTGGTGGCGTTAGTGGTGTTACTGATAGTGATGGTGGTGTGTTGTGAGTGAGTCGTGACGATGTGAGTTCATGTCAGAATCAGAATATTTATACTGGAGTCAGATGAGCTATACAGCTCTTTCTCACAGATGTCCAGTGTTGTGGGTGAGTGGTAAAGATGTAACCTCGCGTTGATGTGAGTTTCTTATTAATGATGTGGGTCCGTGTTAATGATGTGGGTTTGTGATTTAAAGCTTTCGTGACTGCAGTAATTCATATTCTTAGTTCTTTCGGTAAAGTCACGTTGAAGGGAAACAATAAAATAATAAAATATATATAAAACAATAAAATTCTCACGACGTTTCGACCATAACACAAACGGTCGTCATCAGGTGTGTCTGTTTGCATAAATGTATTTATTTTTAAACGGTGTATTTATTTATTTATAAAAAACGTTAGCACCACGCGCAGCGATTTAGCAGTTTATTTAAAAGTACGAGTCCATCTATGTTCTGAAAAGAGGAGGGGGGAGACGAAACAATCATTGTATGCCGTCTGAAAGCCACTGTAAGCGTGAACAATCAATTAAAACCTGAAATGGTTTATCAAATCTTTCCAATGATTGCTAAGCCAGAATCCATCTTCTCGGTTGAAATTGTCTCTGTGCTTGTATATGTGGATAGCCTCATGAACGAATTTCTCATGGTAGCCAGATGGCTTACAAAGAACCTCTGTCTTGGAAAAGTCAATGTCATGTGAGCCTACTGAATTATAACAATAATCTGCCACGGCCGAGGTGTTGGTCCTACCGTGTTTAAGGTCTCCTTTGTGTTCACGAATGCGGTCCGAGACATGGCGTTTGGTTTCTCCAATGTAACTACTACCACAGAGGCAACTTAGTTTGTAGATATCAGGGTATTGTATGCCCGGAATCATATCTTTTACAGACGGAACCAGATCACGGATTTTATGTAATGTGTTGAAACGGACCTGGATCTTGTGTTTATTCAAGATTTTGGAGATCTTTTTTGTGATCCCCGCAATGTAGGGTAAAGTGATGGTTTTGAAAGGCTCCTCAAGAGGGTACTTCTTCATGGTTTGAGTGATAGCTTTGCAGATTGTATAGTCGGAGTAACCATTAGCCTTAAGAGCTTGGTGTACGTGCTTGAGTTCACTGCCTATGTGTTCCTGGTCGGATATGCATTGGGCTCTATGATACAGAGTCTTGATGAGAGAATTCTTCTGTGATGGATGGTGATGGGAATCCGGTTTCAGATAAGCATTCGTATGGGTAGCTTTCCTGTAGACAGAGTGGCTCATTGAACCATCAGCTCTCTTTTTAATTAGGACATCCAAAAAAGGTAGCTTGCCATCTTTTTCGACTTCCATGGTAAATCTGATGGCTGGGTGTATGGAATTGATGTGGTCGAAGAATTGGTCTAGAGCAGGCCGGCCATGTGGTCAGATGACAAAAGTGTCATCCGCGTACCTCTTCCATAAGGTTGGGCGCAGTGGCAGTCTGGATGGCGTCAGTCTCAAATTTCTCCATGAAAATGTTAGCTATAACCGGAGATAGGGGGGAGCCCATTGGGGTGCCCTCAGTTTGTTTGTAGAAAGTTCCATTCCAAGTGAAGGGCTATCCACATATACAAGCACAGGGACAATTTCAACCGAGAAGATGGATTCTGGCTTAGCATTGGAAAGATTTGATAAACCATTTCAGGTCTTAATTGATTGTTCACGCTTAAAGTGGCTTTCAGACAGCATACATTAAAATTTGTCGTCTCCCCCCTCCTCTTTTCAGAACATAGATGGACTAGTTCTTCTAAATAAACTGCCAAATCGCTGCACGTGGCGCTAACGTTTTTTTTTATAAATAAATAAATACACCATTTGAAAATAAATAAATTCATGCAAACCGACACACCTGATGACGACCGTTTGTGTTATGGTCGAAACGTCGTGAAAATTGTTATTGTTTTATATATATTTTATTATTTCATTGTTTCCCTTCAACGTGACTTTACCGAAAGAACTAAGAAGATGTGGGTTTGTGTTGATGATGTTGGTTCACGGTGAGGATGAGTCTGTGATGTGACGTGACTCGTGTTGTGACGTGGGAAGCAGTGCCGACGTGCACCCTCTACCCTGTGTGATCCTCGCCTTCGTCTCCCGCTCTCCACACAGAGACCCGGACCGTGCGAGAGACGCCGCGAATTATGTGCACTCTGCACTGTTCGGACCGTGTACCAGTCGGAGCGCGGGCGGTGTTGTTGCAGTGAATGCCACGCTGCCCTCCAAGTTCGACTCCCGCTCACGGCCACCAACACTGCTGACGATTACCTCAACCACTCCTGGGCCTCCCCTTGTAGCCATAACGAGCAGCACCTACGAAGACCGGCACGGCACACGACACCAGTGTTGGTGGCCGTGAGCAGGAATCGAACCCCGGGTCGCTAGGTTCATAGCACAGCGCGCTAATCACTACACTACCGCACACACACACAGACACACACAAACACACAGATACACACACAGATACACAGACATACACACAAACACTCAGACACACACACAGACATACAGACACACACAGATGAGACACAACACACATCCGCCCTCGGGCCGTGACGTCACACCCGCTTCCACCCAGTGTGCCGCTAGAGCCACGCTGCAAGCTGCCTGCTGAGGAGCGCCTCTCTGCACGAAGCCTCCTGGAGCCTCTCTCGTAGCAGTCACCATGGAGGCTCACGGGCTGCGCAGTACTTCACGCACCCTCGTGACGCTGCTCGTGGCGAGCTCCGCGTTCCTCGCGTCTGTGCCCACGGAGGAGAAGAATTTCTCCCCTAACTGGCTGGTTAAGCTGAGGGGAGCCTGGGAGGTCCAACTGCCACAGGCCGGACAGCCTCTACCTCTCACCAAAGCGACCGTGGCCGTCCACATCAGCAACCGCCTCACAGGTCACGAAGCCGAGAGGGTGCCTCGAGTCGCTTCCTCTCCCAGCCATGGCATGGAGGTTCCCCAAGGAGGAGGAGAAGACGACGACCCAGCTCCTTCAGGGTGGACGACCTTCATGGAGATGCTGCACAGCGGGCCGGTGGCCATCGCCTACGAGGTGGCGAGCGCGGGGATCACCCTCCTCAGCCTCGGAGTGGCGGCTGAAGAATGCAGTGGTGAGTGCCGACTTCACGCTCACACAGGCCATCAGCGTGGCACCGTGACATACACCACATGCAGAGACACCACACGCAGAGATGCATCACGCGTACAGATCACTCGTGCAGATATAAGAATCTCACTCGCATACACCACACACACAAGTATATATCACATCCACGCACACATCCTAGACAAAGTCGCATATGTCATTTGGAACAAGCAAACACCTTGCTCAATTAAGTATACTTAAAAATTATCCACTGCAACTTTAAGGGTGTTTTTTGTTACTGGCAGCGTGGCATTTGGGACATGTGCTGGACTCAGCTGTCCTTGTGCGGCGTTGGTGAGTTGCGCTGGTGCGGACAGAACAATGTCCCCTAGCCAGTAGAGTCAGAACAATAATATTTTTTAATGGTTGAGGAACCCGATGAGCTATAAAGCTCTTTTTCACAGATGTCCGGTAGGGGCTGGTAAGAACGTTACAACAACAAATACTACAAAAACATGTAATAGTGCAAAGTACAAGAAAGGTTAACAAATCACCCAAACACAAACAAATAAAACTAAACCAGCCCCATCATACTCTTTGGTTCTTTCGGTAAAGTCACGTAGGTATAAAATAAAGTAAATCACGATGTTTCGGGTGCAACACAAGCGTCCATCATCGGGTGGGGAAAGCATGGTCTGCTGCTGAGGCAGACTGATTTATTTGATTTTATACCTACGTGACTTTGCCGAAAGAACCAAAGAGTATGGATTCCTGCAGTCACGAAAGCTTCAAATCAAGAACACCCCCATCATACCAGTCAAAGCCCACTGAGGTACTAACTTATTTTTCAGATGAAACCTGGTCACAAATGAAAGCTCAACCTCGTTGTAAACCGCGCACGCACGTGAGTGCAAACCGCTACTGTAGGCGATTGCGCAGGTACGCGAGCGCTGGGCACCACCAAAAATAGTCGTGTAGGCACGCGCGTGCTGAACAATACTGTAAACGATCGTACAGGTACGGACACCAAGCACGCTCTACTCCTTTATTTGCCGCAAACAGCCGCGTGTGCGCGCGAACACAAAACACTCTCCACCCTCCTCTTCACCCTCCAAAGGAGCACACGAAACAGTTTATTCCCCTACCAGTTATTTTATTTACCGCAAGCAACCCGTTAAGCTACGCGTAATTGTGTGGGTCAGTGGATGTCAGCCTATTCCCCTTGAGATCCTAGACTGTATTTCCTCTGCCTATCGCTCTGCTTTCTACCCTCGATCAAATAGCCCAAACTTACCTCTCTCTCTTACTCACGTGTACTTCCACTCTGCTGCGCTGGAAGCTGTAGAAAAGCGATCAGTAGAGGGTTGAGCCTGGCTGCGCTGAAGTGCATCACGCGGACGTCTCGAACGGCTAACTCCCCTCCTGCGTGGACCGCGATGATCTTGAAGAACTGCCTTGCTACCTGAATCCCCCTCCCTTTATCCCACCTACAACAAAGGAATTTCGCCGTTTCGCTCCCTTGGCCTCCCGTCCAATCAGGGGCTCGGATTTTCCCACCCTTCGATACCCGGATCCCAACTCGGGTGATGTCGCCGCAGTGATCTCTCCGACATCCGCTCTCTGTTCTCCCGCTACCAGTCCACTGACCCGTGCTTGTGTGTGTGTGGTTCCACTCGCGGTGGCTCGATGGCCCTTGCCGTGACCATGCAACTTTAATATTAGGTCCCGGCGCCGCAGTGCATGTCAGCTACAGGGGGAAGATCGCCCAATTTCCCGGCCGCAGGAAACCATGAAGATCGATCCCATTAGGGACTTCTGGAAAAAAAACCTATCGGCCGGGTGACCTCCCCTCCTGGCTCTACGTGGGGCGTGTGTGCGTTCGTGCGGGGGGAGGGGGGGTGGCGAGGGTGCACCGCGTTGGCGTCGGCATCCCCCGGTGGCAGCTTCACGGCGGTGGGCACGGCCTCGGCAGAGCGGCTCTGCTGCGGCGGCCTCACGACTGTGCAGTGGGCAAAACGCGGACGTCTGAGAAGGCACCAGCCCCGGGAGAGTGGCGGGAAATCCGAGGCATCGGTGACGGCGTCGCGGCGGTGGGCACGGCTCCGCTGGAGCGGCTCCGCTGCGGCGGCACCACAGATGACGGTTCCCCAAGATGGAGAATACCCGTCTCCCTCAAGGTGGACGACCTTGATAAAGATGCTGCACAGTGGGCCGGTGGCCATCACTTACGACGTGGAGAGCGCGGGGATCACCATTACCAGCCTAAGAGTCTGGCTGAAGAATCCACTAATAAGAGAGAGAGTATGCTGGCGTCACTGTAACATAGAACATCAGCAGGACACCACAACAGAGACACCACACCCAGAGAGGCATCATGGATATAGATCACTCAGGCAAATGTCATAATCTCACATGCATAGATGACACAAATCAGAATCAGAATATTTATACTGGAAGAATCCGATGAGCTATTAAGCTATTTTTCACAGATGTACAGGAGAGGCAGGTTAGAACGTTACAACAACAAACAATAAAAAATCACACTCACATCCTCGACAAAGTCGCACACATTTATTACAAGCACACATTGTTCATGTTGGTGGATTACAAATAGTTGTCCGATATTTGCCACTGAAAGGCAGGTACAACACTCGTGCTCAATCAATGGTGGTGGTGTGGCAGATGGCAAGTGAAAAAAACATATTTGAGTGGAGTGACCAACAGGGGAAGAAGGAGACTGCAATCTCTTGCCTCTCATAATGATTTTGTTTCCGGTTTTAAACAGAAGTCATCGCAGCGCAGACGAGTTTACCGAAGCCGCTACATGAGAGGATCCATGTGGAAATTGGCTCGGAGCAAGTGCCACCCCATGAAAATCAAGAGGACCCATAGATCCCTAAAGACTCAACTGGATGGCTGCTCCATGATGAATAGCTCACCAACACTTACCAGCGCACCCACCAACAGCACCACTCCTACCAACACCACCACTCCTACCAACACCACCATTCCTACCAACACCACCATGACAAACCCCACCCCGAAAAACACCGCTATCTCGACTAACACCATCACACTTTTAAATACCAACACCTCTACCAATACTATCCTGACTAACACCACCACCCCTTCCACCCCTACAAACCCTACCAACAGCATTTTCTCCACCTTCACTACCACCCGGACCAACACCATCATCCCAGCTGAGTGTGAGTGGTGTCACCTCATGATAATGGCCCGCATCAATGCCCGCCGCACTAAAATAAGCTCAATTACCCCTACCAGCTCAATCACCAACTCCACCGCTCCTACCAACTCCGCCACTTTGACCAATCCCACGTTTACCAACATTACCTCCTCTACCCTCACTACCACCCCTACCCACATCACCCCAGCTGAGCATGTGTCCAGCCTCATGATCATGAGGGAAAAGAGATCACTCTTCATGGCTGGATGAATGCCTGCTCCACCACTCCTACCAACTCCACCACCTCTACCAACCACACACCTACTAACACTACCTCCTCTACTAACCCAACCCTGACCACCATCACTTCCTCTACCCTCACCACCACTCCTTCCCACATCATCACCCCAGCTGAGCGTGAGTCCCGCCTCGTGATCATGAGGGCAAAGAGACCACTCTTCATGGCCCGGATCAATGCCTGCTCCACCACTCCTACCAACTCCACCACCTTTAGAATCCGCACACCTACCAACACCACCACCCCTCCCAACACCGCTACCCTTACCAAACGCAACTACTCCGACGAACACCACCACTCCTACCAAAACCAACCCTACCAACGCCAACCCTACCAACACCAACCATACCAACACCATTATTCCTACCAACACCACTCCCCCTACCAACACCAACCCTACCAACACCAATCCTACCAACACAATGACTCCTACCAACACGACCACCCCAACCGACACCATCACTCTTTCCAACAACAGCCCTATCAACGCTACCTATCCTACAATTGCCAACTCTATAAACACCTTTACCTCTACCAACACCACCACCACCCCAAATAAGAAATAATACAAAATAAATAACATTCCAACATCGCTGCACCCTTTCCATGTTCCCTCCTTTGTTTACGCGTCATCCATTAAAATAAGTTATTGTTATTTTTTAAGAATAATAGTTACTAAGAATATTGTTTTGTATTAAGTGAAGTCATAATATTGTTCGAAAAGCTGGTTAATGTAGATCCTTTGTCAGTCATTTCTAGATGATTGCCTCGCCTTGCCTACATTCACCTTGGTGACTCAATCACATGCTCAAGGACACGAGTGATATTTTCGGCTAACAGAAGGTGTGAACCTACCTTTACCACCAGCAGTTGGATGGACTGGTGAAGTTGTCTAAACAGAACCATTTATATGCCCGATGTTGATTGCTTCCAATGTGTATGCTTGTGACTGACAGATCTGTGGTGAGCAGAAGTGTAAAGGTTAGCGTGCTGCGCTACGAACCCGGCGACCCGAGTTCAATTTCCACTCATGGCCAACACCAGTGATGATTATCTAAATCGTTACTAGGCCTCCCCTAGGTCGACTCAGTCTCAAATTAGTGCCTGGTGCTCATTTAGCTTAGGCTACCTCACATGCCATGTCAGCCTTCATAAGGCGCTCGCTAACAGCGCTTGCCACAACAGTCTTAAGTCTTTACGGAGGATCTTTGTCTTTGACTGACACATCTGTGGGCTAGAGTGTAGCTTGATTTAGTGTTCATGTGAGGGATGTGCTTTGCCTGCTGCCGCCACTGCGTCTCCGCTCATGTGTGTTTAGCCGTGTCAGTGACGCGCCACGATGTCACTGCTGCTGCTGCTGTCACTGCCACGACCCAGTCGGTGTAGGGTGCTCTGGGACGAACTAAAAAAGTGGCACGAGGATTATTGCTCCTACTTCAGCAGATCAAGAACGGTTCTCATGGAGTCATCAAAATGCACCTGAAACCACTGCTGAGCATCTCAATCACATATGTGAAATGTCACCAGTGGTGTCCGTTGCCCCTGCTGTGAGTGGCGGAGATGTCCGTGAATGGTGATGTCCCTGAGTGGCGGTGGAGTCTTTGTACAATGCGGCTACTGTATTCGTGATGAAATAACCTGAGACGAGCATGCTTGGTGGAGCTCAACAGAAGGTGGTGAGGCAGAGGTGTGAACTGAAAGTTCGAGCTTAAGGCGTGAGCTCAAGGTGTAAGGTCGAGGTATAAGCTGATGTGAGCTGGAGATGCGATCTGGAGGGGAGCACGCGGTGTCCCCATGCTCACAAGCGTCGTGTTGCGGGAGGTGGCCCGAACTAAACTATTTTTATTTACCAAGTAAGGCCCACTGGTCCATGTAGCTCTTTTTCAGACGCGACCTGGTCACAAGGGAGCAGCGGCACTCTGCGCTGTCTTCGCGGAGGGGGTCCAAGGGGCGTTGGGGGGGGGCTCTGGGGTGCGGTCACCGCATCGCGCCGCTTTTAGATGCGCTTCTGCGGCCATCTGGACCGCTCTTCCTTCCGATATTTGGAAGCCATTGGAGCTCTGCACTTTTAAATGTCTTTGACAACTCATTTTCTTAGAACCGCTTTTTGTGCTTAGTTTGTTGTCCTTCCCCAGCACCTTCGATTAGCGCGGTTGGCTACGTACGGTGCGATAGAAGTTCAACATACATACATATTCTATGTTAGTGCTGTATTTTGTGCATTGGTGTTGCAGCCAGCCAGAAACCGGCGCGACCAACAATATCCCCAAGCTCTGTGGTCCTACATTGGGATTATTTGTCGATACCGCGTTGGCAGTGGTGCACAAATAACACAAATCACTGAACTCATTCGTTAATACAACGGCTGCCTTAAGAGGAAAATATATCATGGGCGATGTTTCAGGCAATGGGCCCCACTGCATGACATATGTTTGCCCAGCTCCATTCAAGAGCGAGTATACATGTGAGGGGAGAGAACCAACGCGTGTGAGGGGGAAACATTCAATCTCCGAGAGCTGGAAATGTCTCCACTTGCTGCGCTGCCCAGACCCTGGCTAGGCCAGGAGATGGCGACCTCAGCGACCACGGGTAGGAGTTTCACCAAATTTGTGTGGCGATCCACATGTGCACGCACACGTGCACGCACACACACACGCACACACACATAGACTTACACACTCACACACACAGACTCACTCACAGACTCACTCAACAACAACCACCATTCGCCACTAAGTAGGGTGGCGACGTCACCACGACGCTTGTGCAAGGCCATGTGCACCTTGAGGCCACGTGAAGTGTCGAACGCCCGCTGGCAGGAGGTCACGGGGCAGACCCAGGTGCCACGGGTCGACTGAGATGACTGGCTGATGCACCACCTGTGCCCCCTACTGTGCCAACCTGCTGTGCCTTAGTCACCCGGCGCTCCGCTCGTTGTTGTGAGCGTCACTCCTCCGCCCTCCGTTGTTGGAGGGCGACTGCCTCCAACTGCCCAGTAGCGTTCTTCACGAGCCTCCTCCACAGAGGCCGATCTTGACAGCGCTGGTACCAGTCATCGGCAAGTCCACTCAGCTCCACGTCCTCCTGTACCACATCACTCCATCTCTTCTCTAGCCCATGCCGCGCCCGTTTAGCCCCCTCGATCCGACCGAACAAAAGCTGTTTCGGCATGCGGTGGCTGGGCATGCGGGCTACATGACCCAGCCAACACAGCCTTGCCTGCCAGAGGAGCTCACCGATGGGACCTTGCCCAGCTCTTTTGAGGATTTATGAGCTCCTCACACAATCCAGCCTGGTTAAACCCAGGATGGATCGTAGGCAGGCCAGCTTAAATGTTTCCAACCTGCGAAGATGCTCCATTAGGGGGGTCCACGTTTCGCAAGTGTAGAGA
The DNA here is from genome assembly GCF_048934315.1 of Petromyzon marinus. Lineage (NCBI taxonomy): Eukaryota > Metazoa > Chordata > Hyperoartia > Petromyzontiformes > Petromyzontidae > Petromyzon > Petromyzon marinus. The sequence continues at coordinate 69,323 of NW_027423294.1, read as the reverse complement.
AGGAAGGGAATGACCGTGGGCGAGAAGACCCGAAGCTTAATGCGAAGTGACAGACCAGGTAGCTTCCACACAGCGTTACGCAACCGATGAAAAGATATTGCCGCTCACACACTCACTCACACACTCACACAGACACACACACAGACTGACACAAAGATCCCCCGTATATCCTGAACAGACTTTTGGGGCAAGTGCTGTTAGCGAGCAGCTATGCATGGCACACGAGGGGGTGGGCAGCCAGCACCACGCCCGGCCGCCTTTTTCTCCCTAGTGGCGATGTTTACACACAGCACCGCGCTAACCGCTGCACCACCGCTCCCCCGCTGTTACAGTACAGCACTGTCCCCAGGTAAGATGGCCGCCCGCCTCCACGTGACTCGGCGCGCGCACTCGGCACGTGGTGTCATCACCACGTGGTGTCACCGAAAGCGCGGTCTCGCGCCATCCCTGCTCACGGAGTCGCTGCCGCATTGGTCTCTGGGCCTCTCGTGTCCAGCGTCTGTCGGTCTCTTGTGACTCTGTGTGCGAGTCGCTGGCTATCTGTAAGGGTCTCTTCTGGGTCTTTGTGCGAGTCTCTGGGTCTCTGTGTGAGGGTCTGGGTCTCTGTGTGAGGGTCTCTGGGCCTGGTGCAAGGAACAAGAAGATGGAGCCTGCCAATGTCCCCCTCTCCTCCACGTGGCGTGGCAATGCAGCCGCTCCCCGCTCGTGTGGGCCAGTGCAGTTGCACCGCCTGCACACGCGGTAGTAGACGCGGTAGCCACTGGTGGTGTACCGCGTGCTCATAATTTTCTGTACTGTATCGTCATTTCCTGAACAGGAACATAAAGGTAGTTGTCTATAGCACACAATACAGGTTTATAGCACATAATACAGTTTTTTTGGTACAATTTTACGTGATCTAACCAAAAAAAACGTGTATTATGGATAATATTTTTCGCGAAAGCCTGCGTGTTAAACAGTTTATAGCACAGCCTGCGTGTTAAACTGTTTAGTCATGCGCTTGTGTTTTAGTGTTGCCCTTGCTCCCAACACTCCGATTAGCACAGTTGGCTACGTTGAAAGAAGTTTAACACGCTACAAGTTATTTTACTTTCTACATCCGTTAATGGAGCAGATCACGGCAAAAATAACAACTAAAGTCTCGAGTAAGGCAATGTGTTATATTCTGTTTTGTCCATGATGACAGTGGCATTGCCCTTGTCGGCTGAGAGGACGACAATATCATCCCTCTTTTTTAATTGAGAACTACTCAACGATGGCAGCTATACAAAAATAAAAAGAGATCCCACCAACAGCCTGGTCACCAAAACGAACAAAATGATCTCTGATTCAACAGCATTAATTGATGAGATCAAACAGTTCTCGTTGAAACCCTCTGCTGCCTGACCACCAAGATTATATGGCCTTCCAAAGATACACAAAGAAGATACACCCCTTCGTCCCATCGTCTCTACTATCATCTCCCCCACCTACAAACTGGCACGTTTTCTTGCTGATATACTGCGACCTTTCACTGGAAAAAACACCTCTGCGGTATTAGATTCTACTCACCTGGTATCGACAATCAAAGGCATTTCCCTGTCCCCAGACGACCTGCTTGTCAGTTTTGATGTGGTGTCCTTGTTCACCAAAGTCCCGGTACCTGACACCATCGCTATCATTGAAGACCTGGTTCATCAAGGACTGCATACTGGTGTACCCCCCTTGGTGAGACATTGCTCAACCAACACATACTTCACCTGGAATGGAACTTTCTACAAGCAAACTGAGGGCACCCCAATGGGCTCCCCCCTATCTCCGGTTGTAGCCAACGTATTCATGGAAAAATTTGAAACTGACCCCATCCAGACTGCCACTCTATGCCCGACCTTATGGAAGAGGTACGTTGATGACACCTTTGTCATCTGGCCACATGGCCAGCCTGCTCTAGACGAATTCCGCGACCACATCAATTCCATACACCCAGCCATCAGATTTACCATGGAGGTCGAAAAAGATGGCAAACTACCCTTTTTGGATGTCTTAATTAAAAGGAGACATGATGGTTCAATGAGCCACTCTGTCTACAGGAAAGCTACCCATACAGATGCTTACTTGAAACCGGATTCCCACCACCATCCATCACAGAATAATTCTCTCATCAAGACTCTGTATCATAGAGCCCAATGCATATCCGACCAGGAACACATAGGCAGTGAACTCAAGCACGTACACCAAGCTCTTAAGGCCAATGGTTACTCCGACTATACAATCCGCAAAGCTATCACTCAAACCATGAAGAAGGACCCTCTTGAGGAGCCTTTCAAAACCATCACTTTACCCTACATTGCGGGGATCACAAAAAAGATCTCCAAAATCTTGAATAAACACAAGATCCAGGTCCGTTTCAACACATTACATAAAATCCGTGATCTGGTTCCGTCTGTAAAAGATGTGATTTCGGACATACAATACCCTGGTATCTACAAACTAAGTTGCCTCTGTGGTAGTAGTTACATTGGAGAAACCAAACGCCATGTCTCGGACCGCATTCGTGAACACAAAGCAGACCTTAAATACGGTAGGACCAACACCTCGGCCGTGGCAGATCATTGTTATAATTCAGTAGGCTCACATGACATTGACTTTTCCAAGACAGAGGTTCTTTGTAAGCCATCTGGCTACCATGAGAAATTCGTTCATGAGGCTATCCACATATACAAGCACAGAGACAATTTCAACCGAGAAGATGGATTCTGGCTTAGCAATCATTGGAAAGATTTGATAAACCATTTCAGGTCTTAATTGATTGTTCACGCTTACAGTGGCTTTCAGACGGCATACAATAATTTTTTCGTCTCCCCCCTCCTCTTTTCAGAACATAGATGGACTCGTCCTTCTAAATAAACTGCTAAATCGCTGCGCGTGGTGCTAACGTTTTTTATAAATAAATAAATACACCGTTTAAAAATAAATAAATTTATGCAAACAGACATACCTGATGACGACCGTTTGTGTTATGGTCGAAACGTCGTGAGAATTTTATTGTTTTATATATATATTTTATTATTTTATTGTTTCCCTTCAACGTGACTTTACCGAAAGAACTAAGAATATGAATTACTGCAGTCACGAAAGCTTTAAATCACAAACCCACATCATTAACACGGACCCACATCATTAATAAGAAACTCACATCAACGCGAGGTTACATCTTTACCACTCACCCACAACACTGGACATCTGTGAGAAAGAGCTGTATAGCTCATCTGACTCCAGTATAAATATTCTGATTCTGACATTAACTCACATCGTCACGACTCACTCACAACACACCACCACCACTATCAGTAACACCACTAACGCCACCACTCCTCCTGCCAGTACACTACATAGACACACACGTCCTCACCACTCACATCACCACTCACCTACAGTTCCTCACTTCCTCCAGAGAGTCGCTGCTTCTGTCGTCTCGGTGCTTCTCTACCGCCACATGTGAGAAAAAAGATCGGCAGAAGCAAGTGGGGGCGGGGCTCGGTGATCACGCCCTCAGTGACGCAATATCCTGTGAGCCCCTCCCCCCCAGCACCTTCCCCCCCCTCTACGCCCCCTCCCCCACTCACACCGCCAAAGACAAAGCTCCCGCGTATTTAGCCTTAACAGAGCACTACTAACAACAACCCCACCACTAACAACGCCACCACCAATAACAACCCCACCACCAATAACAACCCCACCAACAATAACAACCCCACCACTAATAACAACCCCACCACTAACAACCACACCACCACTAATACACAGTTCTGATCCACTCCTCAGCTGCTCCCCACACGCGATGCTTCTGCTGCTCTCTACTTCCGCTTCCGCCGGTGAACGTGGCGCCAACTTCTGAAGCGGTTCGCTGCCTGGGCCTCCTCTGGGTCGACTCAGCCTGAAGGTGAGAACCTCGCATGGTGTGGACACCTCAGCAGTGGTGGAGGAGAGACAAAGGCGGCCCACAGCCGTAGGCTTCTAAACAGCTGCTGGGCTCACGGCATCGGTTCAAGCAGAGCCCGGCTCTGCTGCTGAGGCACTGAAGGTGGAAAGCGGCCCAGCGTGGCGCTCGAGTTGAGCCATTGCTGCTGATGAGAGGCTGATGGGATCAGTCAAATATACTTTTTCATCTTTGCAAGGAAGGGTTTATTGTGAAGGAGGCGAATCGCGTGCTGGCTGAGGAGGCCTCCACTAGACACCGCTAATTAGGGTATTTGGTCTACTCTTCCACGCTGATCTCCACGTTTTGGAGCAAGGTGGGCGTACCCCCACTTTACCCCACCACATGCGGGTCGTTAGCTCACTGGACTTGCACTGCAGAGGTGCAGGTTCGATTCTATCGCCCACACACCCACCCACTCACTTGCCCACTCACCAACTCACCCACTAACCCATCTATCCACCCACCCACAGGGACATGTGGAGACACACGGAGACACATGGACACACGGATACATAGAGCCTTGATAAAGTGGTTGTGTAGGTGGTGTTAGAGTATCAGCATCAATGTGGTTGTTGTGGTTATGTTGCTTGTTATGGTTGTGGTGGTTGAGGTGATGTTGGTTGTGGTGGTTTTGGATGTGGTGGCTGCAGTTATAGTTGTGGTTGTATCGCTGGTTGTAGTGGTTCAGGTTTTAGTTGTGGTGTAGGTGGTTATGTTAGTTGTTATGGTCCTTTTGGTTGTCGTAATAATTGCGGTTGTGGGGGGTATATTTTTTGTGGCTATAGTTGTGTACGAGGAGGTTGGGGTTTTCATGGTTATAGTTACAGTTGTGGTTATGTTATTGGTGTTGTTATACTTGGGGTTGTGGTTATAATAGTGATTGTGGTCAAAGTTGTGATGGTTATGTTATGTTTTGTGGTTATAGTTGTGGTGAAGGTGGTTATGTTGGCTTTCATGGTTGTTGTATGTGTAGGGAGCGGTAGAGTAGCGGTTGAACGCCACGCCACGGACCCGAGGAAGTTCGATTCCCGCTCACGGCCAACACCAGTGACGATCATCTGAACCAGTCCAGGGCTTCCGCTACGTCGACTCTGCCTGAAATTAGTACCTGTTGTGGTGTGTAATAAACATCGCCACTCGGGAGACAAAGACGGTCGGGTGTAGTGCTGGCCACCCACCTGCTTGTGTTCCACTCTGCGGGCCTCCATAGGTGCTCGCTAACAGAACTTGCCCCAACAGTCTGTTATAGGCTATAGAATAATTTTTTGTCTTTTTTTGTTGTATGTGTGTTGAACTTCTTTCGAACCATATGTTGCCACCTGTGATAACCGGAGATGCGGTTATAGTTGTAGTGGTTATATTATGGTTGTGGTTATAGTTGTGTCTGGTTTTAGTGCTTAGAGTTGTGGTTATAGATATGGTTATAATTGTGGTTATAGTTGTGGGTGTGGTTATAATTGTAGTTGCTTTTGGTTATAGTTGTGGTTATAGTGGTTATGGTTGTTGGTTATGGTTGTGGCTGTGGTTACATTTGTGGTTACATTTGTGGTTGAATTTGTAGTTCTAGTTGTGGTTGTTGGTTTGTGGTGGTGAGGCTGGTGCAGGTGGTGGGTTGGAGGCCACGTTCCCTGCCCATGCGGTTCCAACAGCGATGGCTCCCTGTGCTATGTGGGTCACGTGAACTTGTCTCCCAGCATGCCTTGAAGTCATCATTATAGGAGCCCTCGCCTCCTCTACGCACTCTCCTCCTATCTCTCCCCTCTCACCTCCACGCACTCTCCTCCTACCTCTCACCTCCTCCCCGTGTCTCCCCCTTTCTCTTTTTCCCAGGTTCTCCCTCCTCTCTCTCCCCGTGTCTCCTTCCTCTATGTCGCCGTGTCTCTCTCCTCTCCCTCCCCGCGTTTCCCTCCTATCTTTCCCCGTGTCTCTTCTCTCTCCCCGCTTTTCCCTCTCCAACCTCCCCCTGTCTCCCTCCTCTCTCTCCCCGTGTATCCTTTCTCTCCCCGTGTCTCACTCTTCTATCTCCCCCTGTCTCCCTCTTGCTTCCCGTGTCTCACTCACTCAGCCACCCACTCAGCCACTCACTCAACCACTCAGTCACTCAGCCACTCAATCACCCAGCCACTGACTCACTTAGCCACTCACTCAACCTCTCACTCAACCACTCACTCAACCACTCACTCACGCAGCCACTCACTCACGCAGCCACTCACTCACCCAGCCACTCATTCACTCAGCCACTCACTCAACCACTCACTCACTCATTCAACCTGTCAATCACGCAACCACTCAGCCACCAACTCAGCCACTCACTCAACCACTCACTCACTCAGCCACTCAAACACTAACTTACTCAGCCACTCACTCAGCCACCCACTCAGCCACTCACTCAACCACTCAGTCACTCAGCCACTCACTCACTCAGCCACTCACTCACTCAGCCTCTCACCAGCCACTCACTCAGCCACTCACTCAACCACTCACGTACTCAAGCTCTCAATCAACCACTCACTCACCCAGCCACTCACTCAGCTGCTTAGTCACTCTGCTACCCACTCACTCAACCACTCACTCATTCAGCCTCTCACTCAGCCACTCACTAACTCAGCCACTCACTCCCTCAACCACTCAATCACTCAGCCACTCTCTCATTCAATCACTCACTTAGCCACCTGCTTATTTGTTTATTTTACCAGGTAAGGCCCATAAGATATATGTCTTTTTCAGACGTAACCTGGCCACATATGATTGCCCAATTAAGTGGCATTTTACGTGTCAATTTATATCAGCAACTATAAATGTGGAGTGACAAACAGGAGCTGGACAAAAATTCACACAACGAAGGGGAGAGTGAGAGAAACATGCGAACTCCAAATATACAACAGGCATCAGGGTCAGGATTGTTGTATATATTGTCTTGAAAAATAATAAAAATGAAATGAAAAATGCAAAAGGTGTAATTTTACAAAATTAGGTAATTATGTCAATTTATGCAATTACGCTAATTAGGCTCGGCTTTGTTGTCTAGGGGTATTACCAATCGTGATAATTGTCAGTGATGTGTGGGTTCTGGGTCCATATTTGTCGTGTCACTGGGGTTTATAATAGGCTGGTAGGGTGGGTTTATAATGGCCATGTAGGGTGGGGTTATAATGGCTAGGGAGGGTCAGTTCATAATGGCCAGGTAGGGTGGGGTTATAATGGCCAGGTAGGGTGGGGTAAAATGGCCTTGTCAGGGGTCCACCTCCTCCACCACCAGTTCCACCTCAACCTCCTCCACCTCCCACCTCCTCGCAGGAACCCAGACCCAACAGGTGCCATGGGTTGCCACGCTACGTGCAGGAGGAGGAGCTCACCACTTGAATGTGACGAACAGTGAGCTTATCACTTGAATGTGAGATGAAGTGCGCTCATCACTTGAGTGTGACATGCAGTGAGCTCATCACTTGAATGTGACATGCAGGGAGCTCATCACATGAATGAATGGGACATGCAGTGAGCTCATCACTTGAATGTGACACGCAGTGAGCTCAACACTTGAATGTAACATATAGTTCACTGACCACTTGAATGTGACATGCAGTGCGCTCATCATTTGAATGTGACATGCAGTGAGTTCGCCACTTGAATGTGACATGCAGTGAGCTCACCACTTGAATGTGACATGCAGTGAGCTCAACACTTGAATGTGACATGTAGTGCACTGACCACTTGAACGTCATGCAGTGCGCTCATCACTTGAATGTGACATGCAGTGAGCTGAACACTTGAAATGTGACATGCAGTGAGCTCATCACTTGAAAGTGACATGCAGTGCGCTCATCACTTGAATGTGGCATGCAGTGAGCTCGCCACTTGAATGTGACATGCAGTGAGCTCGCCACTTTAATGACATGCAGTGTGCTCATCACTTAAATGTGATATGCAGTGCGCTCATCACTTGAATGGGACATGCAGTGTGCTCATCACTTGAATGTGACATGCAGTGAACTCACCACTTCAACGTGACATGCAGTGCGCTCGTTACGTGAATATGACATGCAGTGAGCTCGCCACTTCAATGTGACATGCAGTGAGCTCATCACTTGGACGTGACATGCAGTGTACTCATCACTTGAAAGTGACATGAATTGAGCTCATCACTTGAACATTACATGACATTTTCTACATCACACGACTATACTGACTATATATGATGGGGTATAGTCGTGTGATGTAGAAAAAAGTTTAGTTGGAGGCATATATTTTTTGTGACGTAAAATTGTAATGTATAATGACTTTTTGTTAGTAGTAGGGTAGTTGCAGTTGCTTAGCGTCAATATACTAAATTCCTCTGCTGATATGTAACCTCAGCTTATTGGAGAGTATATTGAGTATATTGGTTATATTGATGTAGTTTATATTTTAGTTTTTTTTATCAGTTTACTACATGGTGGTCATTATATAGTGTAGTGTATACCCAGTTACTTAATGTTAACAGCTCAGATTATTGGAGAGTATATTTGTACATTGATTATATTGATGTAGTTTATATTTATTTTTTTCACATCGGTTTATTGCATGGTAGTAGGGTATGTGTAGTTCTTTAGAAGCTCCCTTTTTTATTTTCCACATAATGCACTAGCTTGATACGCGGTGGTTTGGGCTGTTGCAGTTCTTTATTATTAAAATTTTATCTCCCTTTATTATTGCCAATTCTACATGATACACTAACATAATATGACTTTGAGACCCCCCACCTGCCTACACATTCCACAAGGAGTAACTAATCCCATATCTGCATTTGTCATAAACATGCTAAATTCCTCTGTTATGTAAACTTCTTTATCAAGACGCTCTCCTCCTCCCACCCAATTTAAAATACGCTGCCAAGCTTAGCAGTGTTCGTTAGGACGCTGTCTTTCCGACAGCTCTGTTTCTTCACCTGAGGACGGCTGCTTGCGTTGTGGCCTAAACGTGAGAATTTTATTATATTATGTTTGATTTTTATTATTTTATTTTTTCCCTTCTACGTGCCTTTACTGAAAGAACCAATAATATGGTGCATACCTACTTTTGGTAGGACCTGCTTCCCCTAGAGCAGTGCATACTGACTGTGGTAATACCTGCTATCACTACCGCATTGCATGCTGACTGGTGGTACTCTGCTATGACTACAGCATTGCATACTAACTGTGGTGGTATCCTGCTATGACTACAGCATTGCATGCTGACTGTGGTGGTATCCTGCTATGACTACAGCATTGTATGCTGACTGTGGTGGTATCCTGCTATGACTACAGCATTGCATACTGACTGTGGTGGTATCCTGCTATGACTTCAGCATTGCATGCTGACTGTGGTGGTATCCTGCTATGACTACAGCATTGCATACTGACTGCAGTGGTTTCCTGCTATAACTTCAGCATTGCATACTGACTGCGGTGGTATCCTGCTATGACTACAGCATTGCATGCTGACTGTGGTTGTATCCTGCTATGACTACAGCATTGCATGCTGACTGTGGTGGTATCCTGCTATGACTATAGCAGTGCATGCTGACTATGGTGGTATCCTGCTATGACTACAGCATTGCATACTGACTGTGGTGGTATTCTGCTATGACTACAGCATTGCATACTGACTGTGGTGGTATCCGGCTATGACTACAGCATTGCATGCTAACTGGCGGTATCCTGCTATGACTACAGCATTGTGATGCTGACTGTGGTGGTATCCTGCTATGACAACAGCATTGCATGCTGACTGTGGTGGTATCCTGCTATGACTACAGCATTGCTTGCTGACTGTGGTGATATCCTGCTATGACTACAGCATTGCATGCTGACTGTAGTCGTTTCCTGCTATGACTCAATCATTGCATGCTGACTGTGGTGGTTTCCTGCTATGACTACAGCATTGTATGCTGTCTGTGGTGGTATCCTGCTATGACTACAGCATTGCATGCTGAATGTGGTGGTATCCTGCTATGACTACAGCATTGCATACTGACGGTGGTGGTATCCTGCTATGACTACAGCATTGCATACTGACGGTGGTGGTATCCTGCTATGACTACAGCATTGAATGCTGACTGTGGCAGTATCCTGCTATGACTTCAGCAGTGCATGCTGACTATGGTGATATCCTGCTATGACTACAGCATTGCATACTGACTGTGGTGGTATTCTGCTGTGATTACAGCATTGCATCCTGACTGTGGAAGTATCCTGCTATGACTACAGCATTGCATGCTGACTGATGGTGTCCTGCTATGACTACAGCATTGCATACTGACTGTGGTGGTATCCTGCTATGACTACAGCATTGCATACTGACAGTGGTGGTATCCTGCTATGACTACAGCATTGCATACTGACTGTGGTGGTCTCCTGCTATGACTATAGCAGTGCATGCTGACTATGGTGATATCCTGCTATGACTACAGCATTGCATACTGACTGTGGTGGTATCCTGCTGTGATTACAGCATTGCATCCTGACTGTGGAAGTATCCTGCTATGACTACAGCATTGCATGCTGACTGGTGGTGTCCTGCTATGACTACAGCATTGCATACTGACTGTGGTGGTATCCTGCTATGACTACAGCATTGCATACTGACAGTGGTGGTATCCTGCTATGACTACAGCATTGCATACTGACTGTGGTGGTCTCCTGCTATGACTACAGCATTGCATGCTGACTGGTGGTTTCCTGCTATGACTACAGTATTGCATGCTGACGGTGGTGGTATCCTGCTATGATTACAGCAGTGCATACTTACTGTGGTACCTGCTATGATTACAGCAGTGCATACTGACTGGTGGTACCTGCTATGATTACAGCAGTGGAAACTGCTGTTGTGGTACCTGCTATGATTACAGCACTGCATATTGTCGTGGTACCTGCTATGATTACAGCAGTGCATACTGACTGTGGTGGGACCTGCTATGATGACAGCATTGCATACTGACTGTGGTGGTATCCTGCTATGACTACAGCATTGCATGCTGACTGTGGTTGTATCCTGCTATGACTACAGCATTGTATGCTGACTGTGGTGGTATCCTGCTATGACTACAGCATTGCATGCTGACTGTGGATGTATCCTGTTATGACTACCGCATTGCATGCTGACTGTGGTGGTATCCTGCTATGACTACAGCATTGCATGCTGACTGTGGTTGTATCCTGCTATGACTATAGCTGTGCATGCTCACTGTGGTGGTATCCTGCTATGACTACAGCATTGCATACTGACTGCAGTGGTATCCTTCTATAACTTCAGCATTGCATACTGACTGCGGTGGTATCCAGCTATGACTACAGCATTGCATGCTGACTGTAGTTGTATCCTGCTATGACTACAGCATTGCATGCTGACTGTGGTGGTATCCTGTTATGACTATAGCAGTGCATGCTGACTATGGTGGTATCCTGCTATGACTACAGCATTGCGATGCTGACTGTGGTGGTATCCTGCTATGATTACAGCATTGCATGCTGACTGTGGTGGTATCCTGCTATGACTACAGCATTGCATACTGACGGTGGTGGTATCCTGCTATGACTACAGCATTGAATGCTGACTGTGGCAGTATCCTGCTATGACTTCAGCATTGCATACTGACTGCGGTGGTATCCTGCTATGACTACAGCATTGCATGCTGACTGCCGTTGTATCCTGCTATGACTTCAGCATTGCATGCTGACTGTGGTTGTATCCTGCTATGACTATAGCAGTGCATGCTGACTATGGTGATATCCTGCTATGACTACAGCATTGCATACTGACTGTGGTGGTATCCTGCTGTGATTACAGCATTGCATCCTGACTGTGGTAGTATCCTGCTATGACTACACCATTGCATGCTGACTGGTGGTGTCCTGCTATGACTACAGCATTGCATACTGACTGTGGTGGTATCCTGCTATGACTACAGCATTGCATACTGACAGTGGTGGTATCCTGCTATGACTACAGCATTGCATACTGACTGTGGTGGTCTCCTGCTATGACTACAGCATTGCATGCTGACTGGTGGTTTCCTGCTCTGACTACAGTATTGCATGCTGACGGTGGTGGTATCCTGCTATGATTACAGCAGTGCATACTTACTGTGGTACCTGCTATGATTACAGCAGTGCATACTGACTGGTGGTACCTGCTATGATTACAGCAGTGGAAACTGCTGTTGTGGTACCTGCTATGATTACAGCACTGCATATTGTCGTGGTACCTGCTATGATTACAGCAGTGCATACTGACTGTGGTGGGACCTGCTATGATGACAGCATTGCATACTGACTGTGGTGGTATCCTGCTATGACTACAGCATTGCATGCTGACTGTGGTTGTATCCTGCTATGACTACAGCATTGTATGCTGACTGTGGTGGTATCCTGCTATGACTACAGCATTGCATGCTGACTGTTGATGTATCCTGTTATGACTACCGCATTGCATGCTGACTGTGGTGGTATCCTGCTATGACTACAGCATTGCATGCTGACTGTGGTTGTATCCTGCTATGACTATAGCTGTGCATGCTCACTGTGGTGGTATCCTGCTATGACTACAGCATTGCATACTGACTGCAGTGGTATCCTTCTATAACTTCAGCATTGCATACTGACTGCGGTGGTATCCAGCTATGACTACAGCATTGCATGCTGACTGTAGTTGTATCCTGCTATGACTACAGCATTGCATGCTGACTGTGGTGGTATCCTGTTATGACTATAGCAGTGCATGCTGACTATGGTGGTATCCTGCTATGACTACAGCATTGCATGCTGACTGTGGTGGTATCCTGCTATGACTACAGCATTGCGTTCTGACTGTGGTGGTAACCTGCTATGACTACAGCATTGCATGCTGACTGTGGTGGTATCCTGCTATGACTACAGCATTGTATGCTGACTGTGGTGGTATCCTGCTATGACTACAGCATTACATTCTGACTGTGGTGGTATCCTGCTATGACTACAGCATTGCATACTGACGGTGGTGGTATCCTGCTATGACTACAGCATCGCATGCTGACTGTGGTGGTATCCTGCTATGACTACAGCATTGCATACTGACGGTAGTGGTATCCTGCTATGACTACAGCATTGCATACTGACTGGGGTGGTATCCTGCTATGACTACAGCATTGCATGCTGACTGCCGTTGTATCCTGCTATGACTTCAGCATTGCATGCTGACTGTGGTTGTATCCTGCTATGACTATAGCAGTGCATGCTGACTATGGTGATAACCTGCTATGACTGCAGCATTGCATACTGACTGTGGTGGTATCCTGCTGTGATTACAGCATTGCATCCTGACTGTGGTAGTATCCTGCTATGACTACAGCATTGCATGCTGACTGGTGGTGTCCTGCTATGACTACAGCATTGCATACTGACTGTGGTGGTATCCTGCTATGACTACAGCATTGCATACTGACAGTGGTGGTATCCTGCTTTGACTACAGCATTGCATACTGACTGCGGTGGTCTCCTGCTATGACTACAGCATTGCATGCTGACTGCCGTTGTATCCTGCTATGACTTCAGCATTGCATGCTGACTGTGGTTGTATCCTGCTATGACTATAGCAGTGCATGCTGACTATGGTGATATCCTGCTATGACTACAGCATTGCATACTGACTTTGGTGGTATCCTGCTGTGATTACAGCATTGCATCCTGACTGTGGTAGTATCCTGCTATGACTACAGCATTGCATGCTGACTGGTGGTGTCCTGCTATGACTACAGCATTGCATACTGACTGTGGTGGTATCCTGCTATGACTACAGCATTGCATACTGACAGTGGTGGTATCCTGCTATGACTACAGCATTGCATACTGACTGCGGTGATCTCCTGCTATGACTACAGCATTGCATGCTGACTGGTGGTTTCCTGCTATGACTACAGTATTGCATGCTGACGGTGGTGGTATCCTGCTATGATTACAGCAGTGCATACTTACTGTGGTACCTGCTATGATTACAGCAGTGCATACTGACTGGTGGTACCTGCTATGATTACAGCAGTGGAAACTGCTGTTGTGGTACCTGCTATGATTACAGCACTGCATATTGTCGTGGTACCTGCTATGATTACAGCAGTGCATACTGACTATGGTGGGACCTGCTATGATGACAGCATTGCATACTGACTGTGGTGGTATCCTGCTATGACTACAGCATTGCATGCTGACTGTGGTTGTATCCTGCTATGACTACAGCATTGTATGCTGACTGTGGTGGTATCCTGCTATGACTACAGCATTGCATGCTGACTGTGGATGTATCCTGCTATGACTACAGCATTGCATGCTGACTGTGGTGGTATCCTGCTATGACTAGAGCATTGCATGCTGACTGTGGTTGTATCCTGCTATGACTATAGCAGTGCATGCTCACTGTGGTGGTATCCTGCTATGACTACAGCATTGCATACTGACGGTGGTGGTATCCTGCTATGACTATAGCATCGCATGCTGACTGTGGTGGTATCCTGCTATGACTACAGCATTGCATACTGACGGTAGTGGTATCCTGCTATGACTACAGCATTGCATACTGACTGCGGTGGTATCCTGCTATGACTACAGCATTGCATGCTGACTGCCGTTGTATCCTGCTATGACTTCAGCATTGCATGCTGACTGTGGTTGTATCCTGCTATGACTATAGCAGTGCATGCTGACTATGGTGATATCCTGCTATGACTACAGCATTGCATACTGACTGTGGTGGTATCCTGCTGTGATTACAGCATTGCATCCTGACTGTGGTAGTATCCTGCTATGACTACAGCATTGCATGCTGACTGGTGGTGTCTTGCTATGACTACAGCATTGCATACTGACTGTGGTGGTATCCTGCTATGACTACAGCATTGCATACTGACAGTGGTGGTATCCTGCTATGACTACAGCATTGCATAATGACTGCGGTGGTCTCCTGCTATGACTACAGCATTGCATGCTGACTGGTGGTTTCCTGCTATGACTACAGTATTGCATGCTGACGGTGGTGGTATCCTGATATGATTACAGCAGTGCATACTTACTGTGGTACCTGCTATGATTACAGCAGTGCATACTGACTGGTGGTACCTGCTATGATTACAGCAGTGGAAACTGCTGTTGTGGTACCTGCTATGATTACAGCACTGCATATTGTCGTGGTACCTGCTATGATTACAGCAGTGCATACTGACTATGGTGGGACCTGCTATGATGACAGCATTGCATACTGACTGTGGTGGTATCCTGCTATGACTACAGCATTGCATGCTGACTGTGGTTGTATCCTGCTATGACTACAGCATTGTATGCTGACTGTGGTGGTATCCTGCTATGACTACAGCATTGCATGCTGACTGTGGATGTATCCTGCTATGACTACAGCATTGCATGCTGACTGTGGTGGTATCCTGCTATGACTAGAGCATTGCATGCTGACTGTGGTTGTATCCTGCTATGACTATAGCAGTGCATGCTCACTGTGGTGGTATCCTGCTATGACTACAGCATTGCATGCTGACTGTGGTGGTATCCTGCTATGACTACAGCATTTCATGCTGACTGTGGTGGTATCCTGCTATGACTACAGCATTGCATACTGACTGCAGTGGTATCCTTCTATAACTTCAGCATTGCATACTGACTGCGGTGGTATCCTGCTATGACTACAGCATTGCATGCTGACTGTAGTTGTAACCTGCTATGACTACAGCATTGCATGCTGACTGTGGTGGTATCCTGCTATGACTATAGCAGTGCATGCTGACTATGGTGGTATCCTGCTATGACTACAGCATTGTGATGCTGACTGTGGTGGTATCCTGCTATGACTACAGCATTGCATGCTGACTGTTGTGGTATCCTGCTATGACTACAGCATTGCGTGCTGACTGTGGTGGTATCCTGCTATGACTACAGCATTGCATGCTGACTGTGGTCGTTTCCTGCTATGACTCAAGCATTGCATGCTGACTGTGGTGGTATCCTGCTATGACTACAGCATTGTATGCTGACTGTGGAGGTATCCTGCTATGACTACAGCATTACATGCTGACTGTGGTGGTATCCTGCTATGACTACATCATTGCATACTGACGGTGGTGGTATCCTGCTATGACTACACCATTGCATGCTGACTGTGGTGGCATCCTGCTATGACTACAGCATTGCATACTGACGGTAGTGGTATCCTGCTTTGACTACAGCATTGCATTCTGACTGCGTTGGTATCCTGCTATGACTACAGCATTGCATGCTGACTGCCGTTGTATCCTGCTATGACTTCAGCATTGCATGCTGACTGTGGTTGTATCCTGCTATGACTATAGCAGTGCATGCTGACTATGGTGATATCCTGCTATGACTACAGCATTGCATACTGACTGTGGTGGTATTCTGCTATGATTACAGCATTGCATACTGACTGTGGTGGCATCCTGCTATGACTACAGCATTGCATACTGACGGTAGTGGTATCCTGCTTTGACTACAGCATTGCATTCTGACTGCGTTGGTATCCTGCTATGACTACAGCATTGCATGCTGACTGCCGTTGTATCCTGCTATGACTTCAGCATTGCATGCTGACTGTGGTTGTATCCTGCTATGACTATAGCAGTGCATGCTGACTATGGTGATATCCTGCTATGACTACAGCATTGCATACTGACTGTGGTGGTATTCTGCTATGATTACAGCATTGCATACTGACTGTGGTGGTATCCTGCTTTGACTACAGCATTGCATGCTGACTGGTGGTGTCCTGCTATGACTACAGCATTGCATACTGACAGTGGTGGTATCCTGCTATGACTACAGCATTGCATAATGAATGCGGTGGTCTCCTGCTATGACTACAGCATTGCATGCTGACTGGTGGTTTCCTCCTATGACTACAGTAATGCATGCTGACGGTGGTGGTATCCTGCTATGATTACAGCAGTGCATACTTACTGTGGTACCTGCTATGATTACAGCAGTGCATACTGACTGGTGGTACCTGCTATGATTACAGCAGTGGAAACTGCTGTTGTGGTACCTGCTATGATTACAGCAGTGCATATTGTCGTGGTACCTGCTATGATTACAGCAGTGCATACTGACTGTGGTGGGACCTGCTATGATGACAGCATTGCATACTGACTGTGGTGGTATCCTGCTATGACTACAGCATTGCATGCTGACTGTGGTTGTATCCTGCTTTGACTACAGCATTGCATGGTGACTGTGGTGGTATCCTGCTATGACTACAGCATTGCATGCTGACTGTGGTGGTATCCTGCTATGACTACAGCATTGCATGCTGACTGTGGTGGTATCCTGCTATGACTACAGCATTGCATACTGACTGTGGTAGTATCCTGCTATGACTACAGCATTGCATACTGACAGTGGTGGTATCCTGCTATGACTACAGCATTGCATACTGACTGCGGTGGTCTCCTGCTATGACTACAGCATTGCATGCTGACTGGTGGTTTCCTGCTATGACTACAGTATTGCATGCTGACGGTGGTGGTATCCTGATATGATTACAGCAGTGCATACTTACTGTGGTACCTGCTATGATTACAGCAGTGCATACTGACTGGTGGTACCTGCTATGATTACAGCAGTGGAAACTGCTGTTGTGGTACCTGCTATGATTACAGCACTGCATATTGTCGTGGTACCTGCTATGATTACAGCAGTGCATACTGACTATGGTGGGACCTGCTATGATGACAGCATTGCATACTGACTGTGGTGGTATCCTGCTATGACTACAGCATTGCATGCTGACTGTGGTTGTATCCTGCTATGACTACAGCATTGTATGCTGACTGTGGTGGTATCCTGCTATGACTACAGCATTGCATGCTGACTGTGGATGTATCCTGCTATGACTACAGCATTGCATGCTGACTGTGGTGGTATCCTGCTATGACTAGAGCATTGCATGCTGACTGTGGTTGTATCCTGCTATGACTATAGCAGTGCATGCTCACTGTGGTGGTATCCTGCTATGACTACAGCATTGCATGCTGACTGTGGTGGTATCCTGCTATGACTACAGCATTTCATGCTGACTGTGGTGGTATCCTGCTATGACTACAGCATTGCATACTGACTGCAGTGGTATCCTTCTATAACTTCAGCATTGCATACTGACTGCGGTGGTATCCTGCTATGACTACAGCATTGCATGCTGACTGTAGTTGTATCCTGCTATGACTACAGCATTGCATGCTGACTGTGGTGGTATCCTGCTATGACTATAGCAGTGCCTGCTGACTATGGTGGTATCCTGCTATGACTACAGCATTGTGATGCTGACTGTGGTGGTATCCTGCTATGACTACAGCATTGCATGCTGACTGTTGTGGTATCCTGCTATGACTACAGCATTGCGTGCTGACTGTGGTGGTATCCTGCTATGACTACAGCATTGCATGCTGACTGTGGTCGTTTCCTGCTATGACTCAAGCATTGCATGCTGACTGTGGTGGTATCCTGCTATGACTACAGCATTGTATGCTGACTGTGGAGGTATCCTGCTATGACTACAGCATTACATGCTGACTGTGGTGGTATCCTGCTATGACTACATCATTGCATACTGACGGTGGTGGTATCCTGCTATGACTACACCATTGCATGCTGACTGTGGTGGCATCCTGCTATGACTACAGCATTGCATACTGACGGTAGTGGTATCCTGCTTTGACTACAGCATTGCATTCTGACTGCGTTGGTATCCTGCTATGACTACAGCATTGCATGCTGACTGCCGTTGTATCCTGCTATGACTTCAGCATTGCATGCTGACTGTGGTTGTATCCTGCTATGACTATAGCAGTGCATGCTGACTATGGTGATATCCTGCTATGACTACAGCATTGTGATGCTGACTGTGGTGGTATCCTGCTATGACTACAGCATTGCATGCTGACTGTGGTGGTATCCTGCTATGACTACAGCATTGCATACTGACTGCAGTGGTATCCTGCTATGACATCAGCATTGCATACTGACTGCGGTGGTATCCTGCTTTGACTACAGCATTGCATGCTGACTGTGGTGGTATCCTGCTTTGACTACAGCATTGCTTGCTGACTGGTGGTGTCCTGCTATGACTACAGCATTGCATACTGACAGTGGTGGTATCCTGCTATGACTACAGCATTGCATAATGAATGCGGTGGTCTCCTGCTATGACTACAGCATTGCATGCTGACTGGTGGTTTCCTCCTATGACACCACAGTAATGCATGCTGACGGTGGTGGTATCCTGCTATGATTACAGCAGTGCATACTTACTGTGGTACCTGCTATGATTACAGCAGTGCATACTGACTGGTGGTACCTGCTATGATTACAGCAGTGGAAACGGCTGTTGTGGTACCTGCTATGATTACAGCAGTGCATTTTGTCGTGGTACCTGCTATGATTACAGCAGTGCATACTGACTGTGGTGGGACCTGCTATGATGACAGCATTGCATACTGACTGTGGTGGTATCCTGCTATGACTACAGCATTGCATGCTGACTGTGGTTGTATCCTGCTTTGACTACAGCATTGCATGCTGACTGTGGTGGTATCCTGCTATGACTACAGCATTGCATGCTGACTGTGGTGGTATCCTGCTATGACTACAGCATTGCATGCTGACTGTGGTGGTATCCTGCTATGACTACAGCATTGCATGCTGACTGTGGTAGTATCCTGCTATGACTACAGCATTGCATGCTGACTGGTGGTGTCCTGCTATGACTACAGCATTGCATAGTGACTGTGGTGGTATCCTGCTATGACTACAGCATTGCATACTGACTGCGGTGGTCTCCTGCTATGACTACAGCATTGCATGCTGACTGCCGTTGTATCCTGCTATGACTTCAGCATTGCATGCTGACTGTGGTTGTATCCTGCTATGACTATAGCAGTGCATGCTGACTATGGTGATATCCTGCTATGACTACAGCATTGCATACTGACTGTGGTGGTATCCTGCTATGATGACAGCATTGCATACTGACTGTGGTGGTATCCTGCTATGACTACAGCATTGCATGCTGACTGTGGTTGTATCCTGCTTTGACTACAGCATTGCATGCTGACTGTGGTGGTATCCTGCTATGACTACAGCATTGCATGCTGACTGTGGTGGTATCCTGCTATGACTAGAGCATTGCATACTGACTGCGGTGGTATCCTGCTATGACTACAGCATTGCATGATGACTGTGGTTGTATCCTGCTATGACTACAGCATTGCATGCTGACTGTGGTGGTATCCTGCAATGACTACAGCATTGCATGCTGACTGTGGTGGTATCCTGCTATGACTACAGCATTGCTTGCTGACTGTGGTGGTATCCTGCTATGACTACAGCATTGCATGCTGACTGTGGTCGTTTCCTGCTATGACTCAAGCATTGCATGCTGACTTTGGTGGTATCCTGCTATGACTACAGCATTGTATGCTGACTGTGGTGGTATCCTGCTATGACTACAGCATTACATGCTGACTGTGGTGGTATCCTGCTATGACTACAGCATTGCATGCTGACTGTGGTGGTATCCTGCTATGACTACAGCATTGCATGCTGACTGTGGTGGTATCCTGCTATGACTACAGCATTGCATGCTGACTGTGGTAGTATCCTGCTATGACTACAGCATTGCATGCTGACTGGTGGTGTCCTGCTATGACTACAGCATTGCATACTGACTGTGGTGGTATCCTGCTATGACTACAGCATTGCATACTGACTGCGGTGGTCTCCTGCTATGACTACAGCATTGCATGCTGACTGCCGTTGTATCCTGCTATGACTTCAGCATTGCATGCTGACTGTGGTTGTATCCTGCTATGACTATAGCAGTGCATGCTGACTATGGTGATATCCTGCTATGACTACAGCATTGCATACTGACTGTGGTGGTATCCTGCTGTGATTACAGCATTGCATCCTGACTGTGGTAGTATCCTGCTATGACTACAGCATTGCATGCTGACTGGTGGTGTCCTGCTATGACTACAGCATTGCATACTGACTGTGGTGGTATCCTGCTATGACTACAGCATTGCATACTGACAGTGGTGGTATCCTGCTATGACTACAGCATTGCATACTGACTGCGGTGGTCTCCTGCTATGACTACAGCATTGCATGCTGACTGGTGGTTTCCTGCTATGACTACAGTATTGCATGCTGACGGTGGTGGTATCCTGCTATGATTACAGCAGTGCATACTTACTGTGGTACCTGCTATGATTACAGCAGTGCATACTGACTGGTGGTACCTGCTATGATTACAGCAGTGGAAACTGCTGTTGTGGTACCTGCTATGATTACAGCACTGCATATTGTCGTGGTACCTGCAATGATTACAGCAGTGCATACTGACTGTGGTGGGACCTGCTATGATGACAGCATTGCATACTGACTGTGGTGGTATCCTGCTATGACTACAGCATTGCATGCTGACTGTGATTGTATCCTGCTATGACTACAGCATTGTATGCTGACTGTGGTGGTATCCTGCTATGACTACAGCATTGCATGCTGACTGTGGATGTATCCTGCTATGACTACAGCATTGCATGCTGACTGTGGTGGTATCCTGCTATGACTACAGCATTGCATGCTGACTGTGGTTGTATCCTGCTATGACTATAGCTGTGCATGCTCACTGTGGTGGTATCCTGCTATGACTACAGCATTGCATACTGACTGCAGTGGTATCCTTCTATAACTTCAGCATTGCATACTGACTGCGGTGGTATCCAGCTATGACTACAGCATTGCATGCTGACTGTAGTTGTATCCTGCTATGACTACAGCATTGCATGCTGACTGTGGTGGTATCCTGTTATGACTATAGCAGTGCATGCTGACTATGGTGGTATCCTGCTATGACTACAGCATTGCGATGCTGACTGTGGTGGTATCCTGCTATGATTACAGCATTGCATGCTGACTGTGGTGGTATCCTGCTATGACTACAGCATTGCGTTCTGACTGTGGTGGTAACCTGCTATGACTACAGCATTGCATGCTGACTGTCGTCGTTTCCTGCTATGACTCAAGCATTGCATGCTGACTGTGGTGGTATCCTGCTATGACTACAGCATTGTATGCTGACTGTGGTGGTATCCTGCTATGACTACAGCATTACATGCTGACTGTGGTGGTATCCTGCTATGACTAGAGCATTGCATACTGACGGTGGTGGTATCCTGCTATGACTACAGCATCGCATGCTGACTGTGGTGGTATCCTGCTATGACTACAGCATTGCATACTGACGGTAGTGGTATCCTGCTATGACTACAGCATTGCATACTGACTGCGGTGGTATCCTGCTATGACTACAGCATTAAATGCTGACTGCCGTTGTATCCTGCTATGACTTCAACATTGCATGCTGACTGTGGTTGTATCCTGCTATGACTATAGCAGTGCATGCTGACTATGGTGATATCCTGCTATGACTACAGCATTGCATACTGACTGTGGTGGTATCCTGCTGTGATTACAGCATTGCATCCTGACTGTGGTACTATCCTGCTATGACTACAGCATTGCATGCTGACTGGTGGTGTCCTGCTATGACTACAGCATTGCATACTGACTGTGGTGGTATCCTGCTATGACTACAGCATTGCATACTGACAGTGGTGGTATCCTGCTATGACTACAGCATTGCATACTGACTGCGGTGGTCTCCTGCTATGACTACAGCATTGCATGCTGACTGGTGGTTTCCTGCTATGACTACAGTATTGCATGCTGACGGTGGTGGTATCCTGCTATGATTACAGCAGTGCATACTTACTGTGGTACCTGCTATGATTACAGCAGTGCATACTGACTGGTGGTACCTGCTATGATTACAGCAGTGGAAACTGCTGTTGTGGTACCTGCTATGATTACAGCACTGCATATTGTCGTGGTACCTGCTATGATTACAGCAGTGCATACTGACTGTGGTGGGACCTGCTATGATGACAGCATTGCATACTGACTGTGGTGGTAACCTGCTATGACTACAGCATTGCATGCTGACTGTGGTTGTATCCTGCTATGACTACAGCATTGTATGCTGACTGTGGTGGTATCCTGCTATGACTACAGCATTGCATGCTGACTGTGGATGTATCCTGCTATGACTACAGCATTGCTTGCTGACTGTGGTGGTATCCTGCTATGACTACAGCATTGCATGCTGACTGTGGTTGTATCCTGCTATGACTATAGCAGTGTATGCTCACTGTGGAGGTATCCTGCTATGACTACAGCATTGCATGCTGACTGTGGTGGTATCCTGCTATGACTACAGCATTTCATGCTGACTGTGGTGGTATCCTGCTATGACTACAGCATTGCATACTGACTGCAGTGGTATCCTTCTATAACTTCAGCATTGCATACTGACTGCGGTGGTATCCTGCTATGACTACAGCATTGCATGCTGACTGTAGTTGTATCCTGCTATGACTACAGCATTGCATGCTGACTGTGGTGGTATCGTGCTATGACTATAGCAGTGCATGCTGACTATGGTGGTATCCTGCTATGACTACAGCATTGTGATGCTGACTGTGGTGGTATCCTGCTATGACTACAGCATTGCATGCTGACTGTGGTGGTATCCTGCTATGACTACAGCATTGCATACTGACTGCAGTGGTATCCTGCTATGACATCAGCATTGCATACTGACTGCGGTGGTATCCTGCTTTGACTACAGCATTGCATGCTGACTGTGGTGGTATCCTGCTATGACTACAGCATTGCATGCTGACTGTGGTGGTATCCTGATATGACTACAGCATTGCATACTGACTGTGGTGGTATCCTGCTATGACTACAGCATTGCATGATGACTGTGGTTGTATCCTGCTATGACTACAGCATTGCTTGCTGACTGTGGTTGTATCCTGCTATGACTATAGCAGTGCATGCTCACTGTGGTGGTATCCTGCTGTGACTACAGCATTGCATGCTGACTGTGGTGGTATCCTGCTATGACATCAGCATTGCATACTGACTGCGGTGGTATCCTGCTTTGACTACAGCATTGCATGCTGACTGTGGTGGTATCCTGCTATGACTACAGCATTGCATGCTGACTGTGGTGGTATCCTGATATGACTACAGCATTGCATACTGACTGCGGTGGTATCCTGCTATGACTACAGCATTGCATGATGACTGTGGTTGTATCCTGCTATGACTACAGCATTGCTTGCTGACTGTGGTTGTATCCTGCTATGACTATAGCAGTGCATGCTCACTGTGGTGGTATCCTGCTGTGACTACAGCATTGCATGCTGACTGTGGTGGTATCCTGCTATGACTACAGCATTGCATGCTGACTGTGGTGGTATCCTGCTATGACTACAGCATTGCATGCTGACTGTGGTGGTATCCTGCTATGACTACAGCATTGCTTGCTGACTGTGGTGGTATCCTGCTATGACTACAGCATTGCATGCTGACTGTGGTGGTATCCTGCTGTGACTACAGCATTGCATGCTGACTGTGGTGGTATCCTGCTATGACTACAGCATTGCATGCTGACTGTGGTGGTATCCTGCTATGACTACAGCATTGCATGCTGACTGCGGTGGTCTCCTGCTATGACTACAGCATTGCATGCTGACTGGTGGTTTCCTGCTATGACTACAGTATTGCATGCTGACGGTGGTGGTATCCTGCTATGATTACAGCAGTGCATACTTACTGTGGTACCTGCTATGATTACAGCAGTGCATACTGACTGGTGGTACCTGCTATGATTACAGCAGTGGAAACTGCTGTTGTGGTACCTGCTATGATTACAGCACTGCATATTGTCGTGGTACCTGCTATGATTACAGCAGTGCATACTGACTGTGGTGGGACCTGCTATGATGACAGCATTGCATACTGACTGTGGTGGTAACCTGCTATGACTACAGCATTGCATGCTGACTGTGGTTGTATCCTGCTATGACTACAGCATTGTATGCTGACTGTGGTGGTATCCTGCTATGACTACAGCATTGCATGCTGACTGTGGATGTATCCTGCTATGACTACAGCATTGCTTGCTGACTGTGGTGGTATCCTGCTATGACTACAGCATTGCATGCTGACTGTGGTTGTATCCTGCTATGACTATAGCAGTGCATGCTCACTGTGGAGGTATCCTGCTATGACTACAGCATTGCATGCTGACTGTGGTGGTATCCTGCTATGACTACAGCATTTCATGCTGACTGTGGTGGTATCCTGCTATGACTACAGCATTGCATACTGACTGCAGTGGTATCCTTCTATAACTTCAGCATTGCATACTGACTGCGGTGGTATCCTGCTATGACTACAGCATTGCATGCTGACTGTGGTGGTATCGTGCTATGACTATAGCAGTGCATGCTGACTATGGTGGTATCCTGCTATGATTACAGCATTGTGATGCTGACTGTGGTGGTATCCTGCTATGACTACAGCATTGCATGCTGACTGTGGTGGTATCCTGCTATGACTACAGCATTGCATACTGACTGCAGTGGTATCCTGCTATGACATCAGCATTGCATACTGACTGCGGTGGTATCCTGCTTTGACTACAGCATTGCATGCTGACTGTGGTGGTATCCTGCTATGACTACAGCATTGCATGCTGACTGTGGTGGTATCCTGATATGACTACAGCATTGCATACTGACTGCGGTGGTATCCTGCTATGACTACAGCATTGCATGATGACTGTGGTTGTATCCTGCTATGACTACAGCATTGCTTGCTGACTGTGGTTGTATCCTGCTATGACTATAGCAGTGCATGCTCACTGTGGTGGTATCCTGCTGTGACTACAGCATTGCATGCTGACTGTGGTGGTATCCTGCTATGACATCAGCATTGCATACTGACTGCGGTGGTATCCTGCTTTGACTACAGCATTGCATGCTGACTGTGGTGGTATCCTGCTATGACTACAGCATTGCATGCTGACTGTGGTGGTATCCTGATATGACTACAGCATTGCATACTGACTGCGGTGGTATCCTGCTATGACTACAGCATTGCATGATGACTGTGGTTGTATCCTGCTATGACTACAGCATTGCTTGCTGACTGTGGTTGTATCCTGCTATGACTATAGCAGTGCATGCTCACTGTGGTGGTATCCTGCTGTGACTACAGCATTGCATGCTGACTGTGGTGGTATCCTGCTATGACTACAGCATTGCATGCTGACTGTGGTGGTATCCTGCTATGACTACAGCATTGCATGCTGACTGTGGTGGTATCCTGCTATGACTACAGCATTGCTTGCTGACTGTGGTGGTATCCTGCTATGACTACAGCATTGCATGCTGACTGTGGTGGTATCCTGCTGTGACTACAGCATTGCATGCTGACTGTGGTGGTATCCTGCTATGACTACAGCATTGCATGCTGACTGTGGTGGTATCCTGCTATGACTACAGCATTGCATGCTGACTGTGGTGGTATCCTGCTATGACTACAGCATTGCTTGCTGACTGTGGTGGTATCCTGCTATGACTACAGCATTGCATGCTGACTGTGGTCGTTTCCTGCTATGACTCAAGCATTGCATGCTGACTTTGGTGGTATCCTGCTATGACTACAGCATTGTATGCTGACTGTGGTGGTATCCTGCTATGACTACAGCATTACATGCTGACTGTGGTCGTATCCTGCTATGACTACAGCATTGCATGCAGACTGTGGTGGTATCCTGCTATGACTACAACATTGCATACTGACGGTGGTGGTATCCTGCTATGACTACAGCATTGCATGCTGACTGTGGTGGTATCCTGCTATGACTTCAGCATTGCATACTGACTGCGGTGGTATCCTGCTATGACTACAGCATTGCATGATGACTGCCGTTGTATCCTGCTATGACTTCAGCATTGCATGCTGACTGTGGTTGTATCCTGCTATGACTATAGCAGTGCATGCTGACTATGGTAATATCCTGCTATGACTACAGCATTGCATCCTGACTGGTGTTATCCTGCTATGACTACAGCATTGCATGCTGACTGGTGGTGTCCTGCTATGACTACAGCATTGCATCCTGACTGTGGTGGTATCCTGCTATGACTACAGCATTGCATACTGACAGTGGTGGTATCCTGCTATAACTACAGCATTGCATACTGACTGTGGTGGTCTCCTGCTATGACTACAGCATTGGATGCTGACTGGTGGTTTCCTGCTATGACTACAGTATTGCATGCTGACGGTGGTGGTATCCTGCTATGATTACAGCAGTGCATACTGACTGTGGTACCTGCTATGATTACACCAGTGCATACTGACTGTGGTGGGACCTGCTATGATGACAGCATTGCATACTGACTGTGGTGGTATCCTGCTATGACTACAGCATTGTATGCTGACTGTGGTGGTATCCTGCTATGACTACAGCATTGCATGCTGACTGTGGTGGTATCCTGATATGACTACAGCATTGCATACTGACTGCGGTGGTATCCTGCTATGACTACAGCATTGCATGATGACTGTGGTTGTATCCTGCTATGACTACAGCATTGCTTGCTGACTGTGGTTGTATCCTGCTATGACTATAGCAGTGCATGCTCACTGTGGTGGTATCCTGCTGTGACTACAGCATTGCATGCTGACTGTGGTGGTATCCTGCTATGACTACAGCATTGCATGCTGACTGTGGTGGTATCCTGCTATGACTACAGCATTGCATGCTGACTGTGGTGGTATCCTGCTATGACTACAGCATTGCTTGCTGACTGTGGTGGTATCCTGCTATGACTACAGCATTGCATGCTGACTGTGGTGGTATCCTGCTGTGACTACAGCATTGCATGCTGACTGTGGTGGTATCCTGCTATGACTACAGCATTGCATGCTGACTGTGGTGGTATCCTGCTATGACTACAGCATTGCATGCTGACTGTGGTGGTATCCTGCTATGACTACAGCATTGCTTGCTGACTGTGGTGGTATCCTGCTATGACTACAGCATTGCATGCTGACTGTGGTCGTTTCCTGCTATGACTCAAGCATTGCATGCTGACTTTGGTGGTATCCTGCTATGACTACAGCATTGTATGCTGACTGTGGTGGTATCCTGCTATGACTACAGCATTACATGCTGACTGTGGTCGTATCCTGCTATGACTACAGCATTGCATGCAGACTGTGGTGGTATCCTGCTATGACTACAACATTGCATACTGACGGTGGTGGTATCCTGCTATGACTACAGCATTGCATGCTGACTGTGGTGGTATCCTGCTATGACTTCAGCATTGCATACTGACTGCGGTGGTATCCTGCTATGACTACAGCATTGCATGATGACTGCCGTTGTATCCTGCTATGACTTCAGCATTGCATGCTGACTGTGGTTGTATCCTGCTATGACTATAGCAGTGCATGCTGACTATGGTAATATCCTGCTATGACTACAGCATTGCATCCTGACTGGTGTTATCCTGCTATGACTACAGCATTGCATGCTGACTGGTGGTGTCCTGCTATGACTACAGCATTGCATCCTGACTGTGGTGGTATCCTGCTATGACTACAGCATTGCATACTGACAGTGGTGGTATCCTGCTATAACTACAGCATTACATACTGACTGTGGTGGTCTCCTGCTATGACTACAGCATTGGATGCTGACTGGTGGTTTCCTGCTATGACTACAGTATTGCATGCTGACGGTGGTGGTATCCTGCTATGATTACAGCAGTGCATACTGACTGTGGTACCTGCTATGATTACACCAGTGCATACTGACTGTGGTGGGACCTGCTATGATGACAGCATTGCATACTGACTGTGGTGGTATCCTGCTATGACTACAGCATTGTATGCTGACTGTGGTGGTATCCTGCTATGACTACAGCATTGCTTGCTGACTGTGGTGGTATCCTGCTATGACTACAGCATTGCTTGCTGACTGTGGTGGTATCCTGCTATGACTACAACATTGCATGCTGACTGTGGTGGTATCCTGCTATGACTATAGCATTGCATGCTGACTGTGGTTGTATCCTGCTATGACTATATGAGTGCATGCTGACTATGGTGGTATCCTGCTATGACTACAGCCTTGCATACTGACTGTGGTGGTATTCTGCTATGACTACAGCATTGCATACTGACTGTGGTGGTATCCGGCTATGACTACAGCATTGCATGCTGACTGGTGGTATCCTGCTATGACTACAGCATTGTGATGCTGACTGTGGTTGTATCCTGCTATGACTACAGCATTGCATGCTGACTGTGGTGGTATCGTGCTATGACTACAGCATTGCTTGCTGACTGGTGGTATCCTGCTATGACTACAGCATTGCATGCTGACTGTAGTTGTATCCTGCTATGACTACAGCATTGCATGCTGACTGTGGTGGTAACCTGCTATGACTATAGCAGTGCATGCTGACTATGGTGGTATCCTGCTATGACTACAGCATTGTGATGCTGACTGTGGTGATATCCTGCTATGACTACAGCATTGCATGCTGACTGTGGTGGTATCCTGCTATGACTACAGCATTGCGTGCTGACTGTGGTGGTATCCTGCTATGACTACAGCATTGCATGCTGACTGTGGTCGTTTCCTGCTATGACTCAAGCATTGCATGCTGACTGTGGTGGTATCCTGCTATGACTACAGCATTGTATGCTGACTGTGGTGGTATCCTGCTATGACTACAGCATTGCATGCTGACTGTGGTGGTATCCTGCTATGACTACAGCATTGCATACTGCCGGTGGTGGTATCCTGCTATGACTACAGCATCGCATGCTGACTGTGGTGGTATCCTGCTATGACTACAGCATTGCATACTGACGGTAGTGGTATCCTGCTATAACTACAGCATTGCATACTGACTGCGGTGGTATCCTGCTATGACTACAGCATTGCATGCTGACTGCCGTTGTATCCTGCTATGACTTCAGCATTGCATGCTGACTGTGGTTGTATCCTGCTATGACTATAGCAGTGCATGGGGACTATGGTGATATCCTGCTATGACTACAGCATTGCATACTGACTGTGGTGGTATCCTGCTATGATTACAGCATTGCATCCTGACTGTGGTGGTATCCTGCTTTGACTACAGCATTGCATGCTGACTGGTGGTGTCCTGCTATGACTACAGCATTGCATACTGACTGTGGTGGTATCCTGCTATGACTACATCATTGCATACTGACAGTGGTGGTATCCTGCTATGACTACAGCATTGCATACTGACTGCGGTGGTCTCCTGCTATGACTACAGCATTGCATGCTGACTGGTGGTTTCCTGCTATGACTACAGTATTGCATGCTGACGGTGGTGGTATCCTGCTATGATTACAGCAGTGCATACTTACTGTGGTACCTGCTATGATTACAGCAGTGCATACTGACTGGTGGTACCTGCTATGATTACAGCAGTGGAAACTGCTGTTGTGGTACCTGCTATGATTACAGCAGTGCATATTGTCGTGGTACCTGCTATGATTACAGCAGTGCATTCTGACTGTGGTGGGACCTGCTATGATGACAGCATTGCATACTGACTGTGGTGGTATCCTGCTATGACTACAGCATTGCATGCTGACTGTGGTTGTATCCTGCTTTGACTACAGCATTGCTTGCTGACTGTGGTGGTATCCTGCTATGACTACAGCATTGCATGCTGACTGTGGTGGTATCCTGCTATGACTACAGCATTGCATACTGACTGTGATGGTATCCTGCAATGACTACAGCATTGCATGCTGACTGTGGTGGTATCCTGCTATGACTACAGCATTGTGATGCTGACTGTGGTTGTATCCTGCTATGACTACAGCATTGCATGCTGACTGTGGTGGTATCGTGCTATGACTACAGCATTGTATGCTGACTGTGGTGGTATCCTGCTATGACTACAGCATTGCATGCTGACTGTGGTGGTATTCTGCTATGACTACAGCATTGCATACTGACTGCAGTGGTATCCTTCTATAACTTCAGCATTGCATACTGACTGCTGTGGTATCCTGCTATGACTACAGCATTGCATGCTGACTGTAGTTGTATCATGCTATGACTACAGCATTGCATGCTGACTGTGGTGGTATCCTGCTATGACTATAGCAGTGCATGCTGACTATGGTGGTATCCTGCTATGACTACAGCATTGTGATACTGACTGTGGTGGTATCCTGCTATGACTACAGCATTGCATGCTGACTGTGGTGGTATCCTGCTATGACTACAGCATTGCGTGCTGACTGTGGTGGTATTCTGCTATGACTACAGTATTGCATGCTGACTGTGGTCGTTTCCTGCTATGACTCAAGCATTGCATGCTAACTGTGGTGGTATCCTGCTATGACTACAGCATTGTATGCTGACTATGGTGGTATCCTGCTATGACTACAGCATTACATGCTGACTGTGGTGGTATCCTGCTATGACTACAGCATTGCATGCTGACTGGTGGTATCCTGCTATGACTACAGCATTGCATACTGACGGTGGTGGTATCCTGCTATGACTACAGCATTGCATGCTGACTGTGGTGGTATCCTGCTATGACTACAGCATTGCATACTGACGGTAGTGGTATCCTGCTATGACTACAGCATCGCATGCTGACTGTGGTGGTATCCTGCTATGACTACAGCATTGCATACTGACGGTAGTGGTATCCTGCTATGACTACAGCATTGCATACTGACTGTGGTGGTATCCTGCTATGACTACAGCATTGTGATGCTGACTGTGGTTGCATCCTGCTATGACTACAGCATTGCATGCTGACTGTGGTGGTATTGTGCTATGACTACAGCATTGTATGCTGACTGTGGTGGTATCCTGCTATGACTACAGCATTGCATGCTGACTGTGGTGGTATCCTGCTATGACTACAGCATTGCATACTGACTGCAGTGGTATCCTTCTATAACTTCAGCATTGCATACTGACTGCTGTGGTATCCTGCTATGACTACAGCATTGCATGCTGACTGTAGTTATATCCTGCTATGACTACAGCATTGCATGCTGACTGTGGTGGTATCCTGCTATGACTATAGCAGTGCATGCTGACTATGGTGGTATCCTGCTATGACTACAGCATTGTGATACTGACTGTGGTGGTATCCTGCTATGACTACAGCATTGCATGCTGACTGTGGTGGTATCCTGCTATGACTACAGCATTGCGTGCTGACTGTGGTGGTATCCTGCTATGACTACAGCATTGCATGCTGACTGTGGTCGTTTCCTGCTATGACTCAAGCATTGCATGCTGACTGTGGTGGTATCCTGCTATGACTACAGCATTGTATGCTGACTGTGGTGGTATCCTGCTATGACTACAGCATTACATGCTGACTGTGGTGGTATCCTGCTATGACTACAGCATTGCATGCTGACTGTGGTGGTATCCTGCTGTGACTACAGCATTGCATACTGACGGTGGTGGTATCCTGCTATGACTACAGCATCGCATGCTGACTGTGGTGGTATCCTGCTATGACTACAGCATTGCATACTGACGGTAGTGGTATCCTGCTATGACTACAGCATTGCATACTGACTGCGGTGGTATCCTGCTATGACTACAGCATTGCATGCTGTCTGCCGTTGTATCCTGCTTTGACTTCAGCATTGCATGCTGACTGTGGTTGTATCCTGCAATGACTATAGCAGTACATGCTGACTATGGTGATATCCTGCTATGACTACAGCATTGCATACTGACTGTGGTGGTATCCTGCTATGATTACAGCATTGCATCCTGACTGTGGTGGTATCCTGCTTTGACTACAGCATTGCATGCTGACTGGTGGTGTCCTGCTATGACTACAGCATTGCATACTGACTGTGGTGGTATCCTGCTATGACTACAGCATTGCATACTGACAGTGGTGGTATCCTGCTATGACTACAGCATTGCATACTGACTGCGGTGGTCTACTGCTATGACTACAGCATTGCATGCTGACTGGTGGTTTCCTGCTATGACTACAGTATTGCATGCTGACGGTGGTGGTATGCTGCTATGATTACAGCAGTGCATACTTACTGTGGTACCTGCTATGATTACAGCAGTGCATACTGACTGGTGGTACCTGCTATGATTACAGCAGTGGAAACTGCTGTTGTGGTACCTGCTATGATTACAGCAGTGCATATTGTCGTGGTACCTGCTATGATTACAGCAGTGCATACTGACTGTGGTGGGACCTGCTATGATGACAGCATTGCATACTGACTGTGGTGGTATCCTGCTATGACTACAGCATTACATGTTGACTGTGGTTGTATCCTGCTTTGACTACAGCATTGCATGCTGACTGTGGTGGTATCCTGCTATGACTACAGCATTGCATGCTGACTGTGGTGGTATCCTGCTATGACTACAGCATTGCATACTGACTGTGGTGGTATCCTGCTATGACTACAGCATTGCATGATGACTGTGGTTGTATCCTGCTATGACTACAGCATTGCATGCTGACTGTGGTTGTATCCTGCTATGACTATAGCAGTGCATGCTCACTGTGGTGGTATCCTGCTGTGACTACAGCATTGCATGCTGACTGTGGTGGTATCCTGCTATGACTACAGCATTGCATGCTGACTGTGGTGGTATCCTGCAATGACTACAGCATTGCATGCTGACTGTGGTGGTATCCTGCTATGACTACAGCATTGCTTGCTGACTGTGGTGGTATCCTGCTATGACTACAGCATTGCATGCTGACTGAGGTCATTTCCTGCTATGACTCAAGCATTGCATGCTGACTTTGGTGGTATCCTGCTATGACTACAGCATTGTATGCTGACTGTGGTGGTATCCTGCTTTGACTACAGCATTACATGCTGACTGTGGTGGTATCCTGCTATGACTACAGCATTGTATGCTGACTGTGGTGGTATCCTGCTATGACTACAGCATTGCATGCTGACTGTGGTGGTATCCTGCTATGACTTCAGCATTGCATACTGACTGCGGTGGTATCCTGCTATGACTACAGCATTGCATGCTGACTGCCGTTGTATCCTGCTATGACATCAGCATTGCATGCTGACTGTGGTTGTATCCTGCTATGACTATAGCAGTGCATGCTGACTATGGTAATATCCTGCTATGACTACAGCATTCCATCCTGACTGGTGTTATCCTGCTATGACTACAGCATTGCATGCTGACTGGTGGTGTCCTTCTATGACTACAGCATTGCATACTGACTGTGGTGGTATCCTGCTATGACTACAGCATTGCATACTGACAGTGGTGGTATCCTGCTATGACTACAGCATTGCATACTGACTGCGGTGGTCTCCTGCTATGACTACAGCATTGGATGCTGACTGGTGGTTTCCTGCTATGACTACAGTATTGCATGCTGACGGTGGTGGTATCCTGCTATGATTACAGCAGTGCATACTGACTGTGGTACCTGCTATGATTACAGCAGTGCATACTGACTGGTGGTACCTGCTATGATTACAGCAGTGCATATTGTTGTGGTACCTGCTATGATTACACCAGTGCATACTGACTGTGGTGAGACCTGCTATGATGACAGCATTGCATACTGACTGTGGTGGTATCCTGCTAGGACTACAGCATTGCATTCTGACTGTGGTGGTATCCTGCTATGACTACAGCATTGCTTGCTGACTGTGGTGGTATCCTGCTATGACTACAACATTGCATGCTGACTGTGGTGGTATTCTGCTATGACTACAGCATTGCATGCTGACTGTGGTTGTATCCTGCTATGACTATAGCAGTGCATGCTGACTATGGTGGTATCCTGCTATGACTACAGCATTGCATACTGACTGTGGTGGTATTCTGCTATGACTACAGCATTGCATACTGACTGTGGTGGTATCCGGCTATGACTACAGCATTGCATGCTGACTGGTGGTATCCTGCTATGACTACAGCATTGTGATGCTGACTGTGGTTGTATCCTGCTATGACTACAGCATTGCATGCTGACTGTGGTGGTATCGTGCTATGACTACAGCATTGCTTGCTGACTGGTGGTATCCTGCTATGACTACAGCATTGCATGCTGACTGTGGTGGTATCCTGCTATGACTACACCATTGCATGCTGACTGTGGTGGTATCCTGCTATGACTACAGCATTGCATACTGACTGTAGTGGTATCCTGCTATGACTACAGCATTGCATGCTGACTGTTGTGGTATCCTGCTATGACTACAGCATTGCATACTGACTGCAGTGGTATCCTGCTATGACTTCAGCATTGCATACTGACTGCGGTGGTATCCTGCTATGACTACACCATTGCATTGCTCGGGGCTGGTGCAGGAAGTGGAATCCCCGTCATGGTTGTTCAAGACCATTGTCATCGCCATCTCGTCGTCATCACCATGTCCTCGTTGTCGTCTCCGTCTTCACCATCCCGGGGTGCGGACATTATTTCCCCCTCTATCAGCCCATGGGGGGCTTCCATTTTATGGGAGTCTGCGATTTTGCATTGATTTCCGCAAGCAGAACACATTTTCTGTGGCGGACGCATATCCACTCCCTTGGATGGATGACTCCTTGGATGCTTTGTTGTGTACACGGTTCTTTTTAACCCTCGATTTGTTGTCCGGATTTTGGCACTTGCCTTTGGATGAAGAATCCAAGCCTAAAACCATGTGACTTTACCGAAAAAACTAAGAATATACCCCAAGGATTGTTCCAAGTTAATTGCCTCCCTATGGGGCTGCAATCGGCTTCTGCCACATTCCAGCAGCTTATGGAAATGGTCTTGGCAGGTCTTCAATGGGACTTGTGCCTCATTTACCTGGACGATGGCATTGTATTCGGGGACACATTTCAGGAGCATATTCTTGGTTCTTTTGGTAAAATCACGTAGATAGAAAAATATAAATAAGAAAATTTTAATACATTTTTTAAAAAAATAATAAAAATAATGATGAATTAAATATTATGAAAGCAAAAAAACACAATGAAAATAAAAAATAAAAATAGTAAAATAAAATTATAAATAAATTAAAAAGAATAAATACAAAAAACCTAAGACGTTTCTATCACAATACAAGTGTTCTTCATCAGGCGGAGAGAAAAGAGGCGGCAAGCCTCCAAATGTATAAGGGTTCCAAAGTGAGTGGGCGGGGGACGAGAGCTGCGCAAGCAACACGCTAATGCAGGAGCTTGTGCAGCGCAACCAGCATGGGCGGGGTAGCCAGTCAGCCAGCGGTAATGTAGGAGCAGACAATGGGGGGGAGGAAGGGGGCAGAGATAGGGGGAGAGGATGGTGGAGGGGGGGGTCAGAAATAGGGGGGGAGCAGGGGGTAGAGATGGGGGGGGCATTTCAACTCGCTCCACACATCCACACTACTGACGGTAAAGGTTGACAAGAAAACACAAGTCATGACCCAAAGTGGTTGATGACATCTTTCCAATGATTGCTGGGTTTAAAACCGTCGTCTCGGTTGAAATTGTGACTGTGTCTGTATATATGGATGGCTTCGTGAACGAATCTTTGTTGATAGTCAGTCGGCTTGGAAAGTACCATTGTCTTAGAGAAATCAATTTCATGTGAGCCAGCTGCATTAAAGTAATGATCAGCCACGACAGAAGTATTGGTCCTGTCGTGTTTGAGATCTGCCTTATGTTCAAGAACACGGTCAGAGACATGTTGCTTAGTTTCCCCAATGTAACTGCTGCTACAAATACAGCTTAGTTTGTAGACGTCGGGATATTGCATGTCAGGAATTTTGTCCTTCACAGATGGGATCAGGTCACAAATTTTATGCACTGTGTTAAATCGAACCTGGATCTTGTGTTTGTTCATTATTTTGGAAATATTTTTGGTTACCCCTGCTATGTATGGCAAGGTGATGGTTTTGATTGGATCCTCAGATGGCTCCTTCACGGTTGGGGTGATGGCTTTGTGGATAGTGTAGTCAGAATATCCATTCGCCTTGAGAGCTTGGTGTACGTGCTTGAGTTCACTGGTCAGGTGTTCATGGTCGGGGATACATTGAGCTCTATGGTGTAGCGTTTTGATGAGGGCATTTTTCTGGGATGGATGGTGGTGGGAATCAGGTTTACTTTCGTGTAGACAGAGTGGCTCATTGAGCCATCTGGTCTCATGCCATCTTTTTCTATCTCCATAGTGAATTTGTTTGCTGGGTGTATGGAATTGATGTGGTTGAGGAATTATTTCAGAGCTGGTCGGCCATGTGGCCAGATGACAAACGTGTCATCCACGTACGTCTTCCACAAAGACGGGCGTAGAGTGGATGCCTGGATGGCGTCCGTCTAAAATTTTTCCATTCAAATGTTGGCCACAACCGGAGATGAGGGAGAACCCATTGGGGTGCCTTCAGTTTGTTTGTAGAATGGTCCATTCCAAGTGAAGACTGTATTGGTGAGGCAGTGTCTCACCAGGGCTGTTACATCAGCATTCAGTCCTTGTTGGACCAAATCTTCAATTATTGCAATGGTATCGGGCACAGGAACTTTGGTGAACAAAGAAACTACATTGAAACTAACGAGCAAATCACCTGGGGACAGTGAAACCAGGTGAGCTGAGTTAAGAATAGAAGAGGTGGTCTTGCCAGTGAATGGCTGCAAGGTCTCCGACAGATATCGGGCCAGTTTGTAGGTGCGTGAGTCAATGGTGGAGACGATGAGACGAAGGGGTATACCTTCTTCATGGATTTTTAGTAAGCCATATTTTAATTTGTAATTTACATTTAATTTTACAATTTTAACTTTTTATTTTTATTGTTTTTTCTTTTCTTTTATTATTATTATTATTTTTTTATTTCTTTTTGTTTCTATATACGTGATTTTACCGAAAGAACCAAGAATATGAATTCCTGCAGTCACGAACGTTTTAAGTCAAAGTTTCAGGAGCATTTATAAGCATCTGCGGTTCGTGTTTGTCTCAGAGTCCGTAAAACTTTGCTAATGCTGAAGCGTGACTTCTATTGGCCCGGTATGATGGATCATGTATACTACATGGTGAAATGTTGTACTGACTGCACACGCCACAAGCCACTATCACAAATATCACGGTGTCTCAAATTAACGAGCTAGTCAAATTAGATGTTCTCGGGCCATTCCCACTACTCAGAGGGGAAAACATTTCTCCTGGTCGGGGTGGAATATCTTTCCCGGTGGCCGATGGCATGGCCTCTGCCAGACCAGTCGGCCACATCCATTGTGGACAAATTTCTGCACGTCTACGTAATGGATAAAGGAGCTCCTGAACAACTTATTACAGATCAGGGGTGGAATTTTTCTTCTAAATTGTTATGGGAGGTGTGTGACTCGCTGGGTACAAGAAAAATTAGAACTTCGCTCTACCATCCTCAGACGGATGGGATGGTGGAACGCTTGCACAGGACTCTTATGTCCATGTTGTGCCAAAGAGTTAATGAGGTGCAGTTGGACTGGAATTTGCACATCCCCGGTGTCCTGGCTGCATATAGATTGGCCCATCATGCTTTAACAGGATTCTCCCCGTTTAATATCATGTACAGGAGGGAGAGTGATCCCCCCATGGAAGCACAGTTGGGCATGGACTTGGGTAAAAAGAGGGCCGTCATGCCCATGCCCATGCAGGTCATGCTTAGGCGTTTGAAGGAGGCGCGGGAGGCGTCTCAGGAAAATTCGGCCAAACGGCAGCATGCAAATGAGAAGTTCGTGGGGCAACGGGAGTCCGGGGCCCCATGGACAACTGGGGACAAGGCGTCGTTGCATTGTCCCCAGGTGTCCCTGGGTATGTCCCCTAAATTATACTGGCCGTTGCAGGGCCCTGTTGAGGTGATCAAGGTCAAGAGGCCGCAGTTTGTGTATATACAGGTCGGTCGCCATCGCTATTTTGTGCACCCGTCACGGTTAAAACCCTATGTTCCACCCTATTAGATAGTTCATCTCCAGAGCGGCGGGCGTCGGATGTGTCCGACGAGTCGGGGCGACTGAGCCCAGAAGCTGAAGTCCAGGGATCCCCCGGCAGCGCTTCCGTGTGAAGGACCGTGCATGGAAGCCCAGTTGCCATCTTCTTCTCCCAGGGAGGAGCCGCACCCTTTAGGCCATTTGTGATGTTCCGGTGGTTCCCAGCGCGCAAGTTCCTGCTCGTGGTGGGGGACTGGCGTCGAGGACTCGCTCCAAGAGTGCTTCGTTTGCGCTGAACAGCTCCCTTCCCATCATGACAATTGTGTTCCGACGTCATCCGGCTGGTGGCCACCACCGCAAGCCAGACTGCAGCTTCCGGTTGATCTGGAATCCACCCTAATGCTCGTGACTGCGGCGTGCCTGCGGACGTCATGAATTGTTGCACTTCCCTCACGGTTCTGGTTAAATAATTACGGGGTCTTGTTGCTGATGTCCGCTAACCCCTGTTAAAGTAATTATGTTAGCCGAGACAGCTGTTTTTTTTTTTTTCATGGGGGAGGGGTGATGTAGGGGTATAGCTCTGGCTGCTGGTGGCCACCCGCGTGCGCGGGTGAAACAACCACTGGTTCCCGCGTGGGCGCGGCGGTGGAAGGCGACCCATCCGCCTGCAGCCCCTGCGCTGCGGATCCTCCGGCGGGTGCAGCCAGCCCAATTTGGATGATCAGCTGTGCAGCAGAGGAGAACAGTTGTCCGAGGCACCCGGTGAGTTCGCGTGATCCCTCGTCGGCCGCTGCCTCAGGACACATGGCCGGGTTCCCGGATTCCGGGGCTGTTAAGGGGATAACGTTTCTGTTATCATCGTCCTCTGAGGACACTACACGTGGGTTCTTCCACGTCGCTGCTTTCAATATCAATATTTTTTTTCTTTCCGTTTCTAGCACCAAATGTAGTGACTCAACTCGGAGACAGTAAGACTTTGAGGCACTTATTTTATTTCAAAAGGACCTTCAGGATGACACACACCTGACGTGGGTGAACACTATTATTATTAAGTCTGTCTATTGTCAGCAACCACTACTCAGTTAGAACTGTTGGTAGGCTGTCTGACTAGCCGCGTCCCATGATGGTGAAGATGGAGACGACGACGAGGAGATGGTGATGACGACGAGATGGTGACGACGATGTACTTGAGAAGCACGATGGGGATCCCACTTCCAGCAACAGCCCCGAGGTCCAGCTGAGAGAATGACGATGTGCTCTATCTTTTTGAATTGAGAAAGCTCAAAGTGCTCATCCTTACCGATGTTGCTAGTAGGTGACTTAGCGTTTTTAAGGATTGCAGCGATTTCCGATCTTGCCACGTCTGCAGTAATATGTCCCAAACCCTTAAGGTCTCCTTAGACCTGGGCAATTATATCATCAACTGGGATGTGTTTAGGGGTGACTGCAAAATTCAACCCTTTGGCTAGAACCGATTTTAGGCTGTCGGAAATTGGACTGTTACTCTGAATGATAACAATCGTGTCAACCTCTAACTTTGTTGTAGCTGATGTTTTCACGGAAAAATTTGTGACAGATGCCATACAGGCATGCACTGTATGTCCGTCCTTGTGGAAGAGGTACGCAGATGACACGTTCGTCATCTGGCCATGTGACCGACCAGCTCTGAACCAGTTCCTCAACCAATTCCATACACCCAGCCATCAAATTCACCATGGAGGTGGAAAAGGATGGCAAGTTACCATTCTTGGATGTTTTAATCGAAAAGAGACCAGATGGCTCAATGGGACACTGTCTACAGGAAAGCCACCCATATGAATGCCTACCTAAAACCTGACTCCCACCACCATCCATCCCAGAAGAATTCCCTCATCAAAACTCTACACCATAGAGCTCGATGTATTTCCGACCATCATCTCCTAGCCAGTGAACTGGAACACGTACACCAAGCTCTCAAGATGAATGGATATTCAGACTACACAATGCTTAAAGCTATCACCCCAACCGCTGAGAAAGAACCATCTGAGGACCCAATCAATACCGTCACCTTGCCATACATAGCAGGGGTCACCAAAAATATTTCCAAAATCATTCATAATCTGCGAAGGATGTGATCTCTGACATGCAATACCCCGGCGTCTACAAACTAAGCTGTGTCTGTGGCAGTAGTTACATTGGGGAAACTAAGCGACATGTCTCGGACCGTGTTCGGGAACATAAGGCAGATCTGAAACATGGTAGGACCAATACCTCGGCTGTGGCTGATCACTGTTTAAATGCGATGAGCTCACACGAAATTGATTTATCCAAAACGAAAGTACTTTGCAAACCCACCGGCTATCACCAAAGATTCGTTCATGAAGCCATCCAGATATATAGACACAGACACAATTTCAACCGAGAATATGGGTACAAACTGAGCAATCATTTGAAGGACGTTATTAACCAGTTCAAGTCATAACTGGCTGTGATGTTTCCATCCTAGCTTCCGATGTTAGTTGTTATTTTCGACTTTCTGATTTTACATTAATAGGTTAAATGTCTCACACTAACACAGCCACCATCACTCACGTCCTCGACATCGCGGCGGCTTTGCAATCTTACATTAACATGCTAATCTCTCACATTACAATAGCCACCTCTGTGCCCTCGGCGTGGAAGTCGCCCTCCCATCTTACATTAACATGCAAATTTCTCATTTAACATCACTAGCCCCGCCCACTTTGTTTGTGACCCTTGGGCTACACCCATTTCAAACCTATAAAAAGTCTGCCTCAGCAGCTTTCCCCCTCCTTTTTCCTCCTGATGACGATTGCTTATGTTGCGATCGAAACGTCATAGTTTTTTGTTTTATAATTTTGTTCTGCGTGACTTTACCAAAAGATACTCTTTGGTTCTTTCGAAAAGGAACGTAGGTATAAAAATAAAAAAATAAAAATTATATATCACGACATTTCGATTGCAACACAATCGGTCATTCTCAGACAGAAAAAAATAATCCAGCAATGGAACTGAAGAACCAGCGGGCCATACCTACGTAACTTTTACCGAAATAACCAAAAAGTATGGATTCCTGCAGTCACGAAAGCTTTAAGCCATGGTTTATGCTCCTTAATAAATGAAGACACCAAAACGTCTTGACCGCTTACGACGTATGGTGCCTCGTCAGCAGCATCGGGCTCCCTTGAATCAGTGTTGGTGAACTGCCGATATTACACAGACTCTCGTCTTGAAATGGGGGATGAGTTGAGAAAATCTAGAAATCCCCGTGGAGGACAAATAGAGTGGACTTTGAACGTTGGAATGTAAGCTCGTGGATTATTGCATTGCGCGGGTGCATGGGGATATTGCGGGGACAGTGGCTTCCACACAGAACTTCGATGTGGGGTCTATCTCCGTTAGATTATTGGGCAAGTTGTAACACAGGGGCGCGTTGAATATGGAAGACTACATACTCTAATCTCCGCTAACAGATTATATCCTCATGTTTGCGTCAGGATAAACAATTCATACATTACAGCCTACGGTGCTACACATTTCAGGTTGCGGTAGTGCTATGGTTAACGTGCTGTGATACAAACCCGGCAATCCAGGTTCGATTCCCGTTCACGGTCAACACCTGCGATGGTTATCTGAACCGGTCCCGGGCCTCCCCTTGGTCGACTTAGCCTTAAATGAGTACCTAGTGCAGTTTGTAGTAAGCTTCGCCACTGAGGAGACAAAGGCGGCTGGGAATGGTGCTGTTAAGGCTTCAGCGGGGATCTTTGTCTTTGTTTGCTACACAGCATAGGTCGGCCTCTGTAGAGGAGGCAGAGGAGCAGGCTCGTGAAGGACGCTACTGGGCAGTGCCAGGGTAGGTGCACTGTGAGTCTATTGGGCAGTTGGAGGCCGTCACCCTCTAACAACAGCAGAGGTTGGAGGAGCAACGCTCAGAACTAGCATCATCAGGCGGCAGCAAGCATTGTGTATAAATTCACCTGTTTTGGTCTTAAGGAAAATCGTGCAAAATAGAGAAAAGGTAAGAAAGTCACAAAACATAAATACATAACCAAACAAATTATGAAGTCCAAATTTGCAACACTGAATGCATTCTTGGGGCAAGGCAGCAAAACAAAAAACAATAGTCCCAGATTTCGATTTAAAGCTTTCATGACTGCAATGATTCATCTTCTTTGGTTCTTTCGGTAAAGTCACGTAGAATGAGAATAAAATAATAAATTGATAAAATAAAATGACACAATAATATTCTCATCAGAAGGCCGATGTGTTGTGGCCGAAACGTCGTGAGAATATTATTGTGTTATTTTATTTTTCGATTTAAAGCTTTCGTGACTGCAATGATTCATCTTCTTTGGTTCTTTCGGTAAAGTCACGTAGAATGAGAATAAAATAATAAATTGATAAAATAAAATAACACAATAATATTCTCACGACGTTTCGGCCACAACACAAGCGGCCTTCATCAGGTGAAGGGAGCGAGACTGTCTGGTAGGACAGCGCTGGAGTGAGAGAGCCACGTTCAGATCACGGCTTTTAAGCTGTGTGAGAGGAACAAAGAGCCCTCAAATTTCCGT
The DNA here is from genome assembly GCF_048934315.1 of Petromyzon marinus. Taxonomy (NCBI): domain Eukaryota; kingdom Metazoa; phylum Chordata; class Hyperoartia; order Petromyzontiformes; family Petromyzontidae; genus Petromyzon; species Petromyzon marinus. The sequence continues at coordinate 25,874 of NW_027423294.1, read as the reverse complement.
ACCACGGATAGCTACGGGCCCCGTTCAGACGGACGAGTTCGTCCATGGTCGGAACAGAGGAGGGGGAGAGACAGCTGCGAAGCCCTAGTATACTCCATGTTGTAAACCATACCATTAACCGTGGTGTGAGAGGTATTAAGAGGCAATGCTGGCGAAAGAGCTGCGGTCTGAAGGTCATCGTAAAATTACAATTAATTAAGAACAGAAATGATTTAACACATCTTTCCAGTGGTTACTAAGCCTGAATCCATCTTCTCGGTTGAAATTGTCTCTGTGCTTGTATATGTGAATGGCCTCATGAACGAATCTCTCATGGTAGCCAGTTGGTTTGCAAAGAACCTCCGTCTTGGAGAAGTCAATGTCATGTGAGCCCACTGAATTGTAACAGTGATCTGCCACGGCAGAGGAGTTCGTCTTACCGTGTTTCAAGTCTGCTTTATGTTCGCGGATGCGGTCCGAGATATGTCTTTTGGTTTCTCCAATGTAGCTACTACCACAGAGGCACTTTAGTTTGTAAACGCCCGGGTACTGTATGTCTGGAAGAGCATCTTTTACAGATGGAACTAAATCACGGATTTTGTGTACTGTGTTGAATCGGACCTGGATCTTGTGTTTATTCAGGATTTTGGAGATCTTTTTAGTGACCCCTGCAATGTAGGGTAAGGTGATGGTTTTGAGTGGCTCCACAAGAGGATCCTTCTTCATGACTGGAGTGATGGCTTTGCGGATTGTGTAGTCGGAGTAGCCATTAGCCCTGAGAGCCTGGTGTACGTGCTTGAGTTCACTGGTAATGTGTTCCTGGTCGGAAATGCATTGGGCTCTATGGTATAGAGTCTTGATGAGGCAGTTCTTCTGGGATGGATGGTGGTGGGAATCCGGTTTCAAGTAAGCATCTGTATGGGTAGCTTTCCTGTAGACAGAGTGGCTCATTGAACCATCATGTCTCCTTTTAATTAAGACATCCAGAAAGGGTAGTTTGCCATCTTTTTTATCAATTTATTATTTTATTCTCATTCTACGTGACTTTACCGAAAGAACCAAAGAAGAATAGTCCCAGACTTCACCAAAACAACAACACACTGCACATGAACATTGAACTATCGATGCATGAGGGGCAAGGATCAAGGATACAAATCACATCTGCAATTTCTTTTGTGTCCAGCAACTCCGATTATAACGTTTGGTTCCGTACTATGCAAAATTAGTTAAATGTACAACAGTTATAGTCTGCAACGTCAAAGGCTTGGTCACCTATTCATATTTTTGTTTGAGGAAGAGTTAAATGGAAATTTGATGCACGTCTTATGTTTCTTGGATTAATGAATTAGCTAAGTGCAACACAGATTTGCCAATACGGGTTTTATGAAAGACCAGGGCCCACTTTAGATGTCTTCTTGCATCAAGGCGATGTGAGACTGGATTGTAAGATGTTTAAGTCGAGGGAACACCTAGCCTGGCATGCAATCGGTGTGTTTGGTAGCTGCACGACTATCTGATGAGCTCTCGGGTTGGAAAACGCGTGGCGCATCGTGCCAATGCGCGACGTTTCGCCTGCCCAGTTCCTCAGGAAGCTCGCTCGCTCCAGGCACGTGGGGCGCAACATTCATGCGGTACAACAAATAAAAGATCCCCCGCGTAGGCTTAACAGACCGTTGGGGCAAGTGCTGTTACGGAGCACCGCCTATGAAGGCCAGCACGGCACGTGGGGTTGGGTGGCCAGCACCACCCCCGGCCGCCTTTGTCTCTCCCGAGTAGCGATGTTTACACATCGCACCAGGTACTCATTTGAGGCTGAGTCGAAATTTGAATCAGACGCTATCCAGACTTCCACCCTCAGACCTTCCCTGTGAAAGAGATATGTGGATGACACTTTCGTCATTTGGCCACATGGCCTCCCAGCTCTGAACCTTTTCCTACACCACATCAGTTCCAGACATCCCGCCATCAAATTCACCATGGAACTGGAGAAAGATGGCAAGCTACCATTCTTAGATGTTCTGTTTGAGATGAGATCTGATGGCTCATTGGGGCATTCTGTCTACAGGAAACCCACCCACACAGATTCCTACTTGAAACCTGATTCCCACCACCACCCAGCCCAAAATAATTATCTCATCAAAACCTTATACCATAGGGCTCATTGCATTTCGGACCAACACCACCTGACCAGTGAATTAAAACATATACACCTGGCCCTCAAAAGGAATGGTTACTCTGACCGTACCATCCGCCAAGCTGTCTCTCCCTCCATACAGAAACAACCACTTGATACTCCGGTGAAAACCATCACACTTCCATATATAGCAGGTGTTACTAAAAATATTTCCAAAATTCTAAACAAACACAAGATCCAGGTCCGGTTCAATACAGTACACAAAATTCGTGATCTGATCCCATCTGTGAAGGATGTCATTCCTGATTTACAGTACCCCGGGGTTTACAAATTGAGTTGTACCTGCGGTGATTGCTACATCGGTGAGACAAAGCGACATGTCTCTGACCGAATTCGCGAGCACAAATCATATTTGAAACACGGCAAAAGAATTATTCTGCCGTGGCTGATCACTGTTACAACGCTGTGGGGGATCACGATATAATTTTCTCCGATACCAAGGTTCTTTGCAAACCCACGGGCTTTTATCAGAGATTTGTTCATGAAGCAATTCAGATCTACAAACACAGACACAATTTCAACCGAGAGGATGGTTTCAAATTAAGCAACCATTGGAAAGATGTTCTAAATCGAACTAAACATTAAACTAATTTCAATGGTACAGTATAGTTTTCAAGTAGTGGTACCCCAAACTTTCGCAGCTCTTATAAAATCCCCCTTTTCACACCATCAATAGGTAAACTCCCCCCCCCCCGCGCCAAACTGCGAGTCCACCGGCACGTACACCACCTCTTTCCTAAAATCCGCCAATCAAATGCTTGCTTTTTATGCTAATTTCTTTGTCAGAACACCTTGTTTGCTCGCACACAGGTCCGATGTCTGAGCGTGGTTGTGTTTCGCTAAATTCTCCTGTTTGATGAGTACTAGGTGCCTCGGTGAACGTATATGCTCTAAATTTAACATAGCTATTTCTGCGAGCAGTTACAAGCTAATCACTCAGCTATTTCAATGCTAAATTCGATGCTAATTCCTTTGTCAAAGGGTACCTCTGCGGATGTGTATACTTTAACTTAGCTATTTCAATGAGCCATTTCAATGCTAAATTATATGGTAATTCCTTTGTCAAGGCACTTGTCCTTTTTCTTCTCACACAGCTTAAAGGTCGTGATCTAAGCGTGGCTTCTTCCACTCCAGCCTAATTCCTTTGTCAAGGGGTACCTCTGCGGATGTGTATACTTTAACTTAGCTATTTCAATGAGCCATTTCAATGCTAAATTATATGCTAATTCCTTTGTCAAGGCGCGTGGTCTTTTTCTTCTTACAATGTAAAGTTAAATTTTAATGTGCAACGTCTGGCACTTTTCTTGCTGTTGTTTAAACCGAGCTTGGAAATTTATATACTTTTGAAATATGAACTTGTATACTTTATCTATGTTATATATTCATTCTTGGTGCTTTGCTTACCTTTCCTCTACTTTGCACTCCTATTCGTGTTTTTGCATTGTTGTAACTTTTTGACTGGCCCCTTTGGGACACCTTTGAAAAAGAGCTTGAGAGCTCATCGGATTTCTCCAGGATAAATAAAGATTCTGATTCTGAACTAATTTCACCACAAAATGTATTTATATGAAAAAAATACCGTCGAGGCCGTGAAATCGTCGTGCCTCCTCGTAATGCGAGAAACTGAGATTTACCTGAGGGGGGCCACGGTGACAAGATGTTAACTCCCTCGATTGGTATACAGAAGACCGTGGGTTTGATCCCGACTGTGACGCCTGCTGCATATTTGGAGTTTGCATGTCTTTCTCCCTGTGGTCGAGTGGATTTTTCTCCGGGTCCTCCAATTTTTCCCTCCACATTTAGAATCAATATGCCTTTAGAGTATTTGGCTGCTATAAATTCGCACGTGATAAGTTACTTCATTGTGCTATAATTTGTGGTCAGCTCATTTATAAAAAGAGCTGTACAGCTTAATGGGACTTACCAGGTAAAATAAAAAAATAGTGAGTCAGTTAGATTAGTCCCGACAATGCTCCTATCGGGTGCACAGGGCACAGCGAGGCAACCAGAACAGGTGATGAGTCATCACGCGAATCTGATTCTCGTCTACTCTTGCATATGGCAGCAATCGGCTCGGGAGCTCAGGAACTGGATGCCAATGTCAAGGTCTGCTAGCCACGAGAGGACTGCAGGAGAGAATTTGTGTAGTGTTATTCCTCCTCCATTGAAGGAGTGCAGACAACAGTGGTTTAATAACAGTCAGCACAAAGCATTACACTACTAATAATACTCATCTACAATTAGCTCGTAATCCACAGGAATTAGCAGTTAATCCACTTTAAATTTCCTCGTAATCAATATTTACTTATATCCAGGAAAGCCACATTGAGTGGAAAGACTCATTTTAAGGAGGGGCTTGCTGATGCTACATTGAGTTTTTATTTTAAGTTGTTCATAGCCAATAAATGATCAGCTGTGTTTATCATTATACGCAAGTGGGAGCAAACCCAATAACCTGGTGAAAACCCACGTGTTGCACGAGGCAACGTTCAATCCCGGTTCAGATTGAAACAGATGGCGATTAGTCCACTTGATGTATCGCCCTCTCCTGACGAGCCAGGGTAAGGCACTTCCTCGAAGCCCACGGGAAGGGAGTTTCACGACATCATCTGTGGGTAATCCACCAACCCTCCCTGCTGCCTCTATAGTGCTGGATTACCGGGGACGTGCGAAGCCGCCACCACCCGGTTCTCTCTCATATGTACGATGTTACATATGGACACAGTCATCGTGGTAATGTTTATTGCAGGGCAGACCGGTATCCATCAACATCACGAACCCACTGCGTGAGGCTATTTCAGCAAGAAGACCGTCCCTCTGCGGAGCAAGGGTCGTGCTCATCAAGATGCTCCTCGTGACTCATCGCCTGCTGAGGAGTTCCCACTCTGTGACTGTGCGCCCGATAGCAGCATCGCCGCCGGGACTCCTTTGGGGTGATGTATCTAGCAATGTAAAAGGAAATGGTGTTTCCCTGCCTCAAGGCCATCTCTGTGAAACATAATAAACACAGAGTGGGAATTGTGACTCGGCTCACGTGAAACATTCACAGATGGCATCTTTATTCAGAGCAGGTGAAATACAACGATCATAGGCGATGCTGACAAGGGCAGCCCTTTAAAAAGATAGATTTTAACAGCAAGACTTAAAAATATTGGGAAATATACAACATAATTAGGTGTTTGTTGATCTTCTTTGGCACCGTACGTAGCCAACCGTGCTAATCGGAGGTGCGGGGGAAGGACAACAAACTACCGAAAGAACCAAGAATATATTATATGCATTGTCTTTGAAACTGGTTGGTCCACACCAGAGACAGCTTTCTTTGGAGCCTAGTCTCAAACAGTGTTAATGCAGACAAGATTCCTTGCTAAAGGTTTCACTTTGGTGTTTTAACATCTTAACACCTATATTCTTTTTGATTTAAAGCTTTCGTGACTGCAGGGATTCATATTCTTGGTTCTTTCGGTAAAGTCACATAGAAGGGAAACAATCAAATTATAAAAATATAAAACAATAAAATTCTCAAGACGTTTCGACTGTAACACAAGCAATTATCATCATGATGATTGTTTTATATTTTTATTCTTTTATTGTTTCCCTTCTACGTGACTTTACCGAAAGAACCAAGAATATTAATCCCTGCAGTCACGAAAGCTTTAAATCAAAATCTTAACACTTGTTTTGTTGCCAGATAAAGGGGAAAACCTATTCTCATATTTTGGTACTGGCAAAGGAAAAAAAGCCGTTCTAAAGAAATTCGATTTTAATCTAATTTATGATTTAAAAGTGCATAGCTTCAGTGGCTTCATAATATCGGAAGGAAAAACGTTTCAGACGGTGGCAGAAGCGCATGGGGATGGATATTTAAACATGCGTTTAGATTATTAAGATAATTTGGCTGCTATACATTTGGCTGCTTTTCATTTCCACATGATAAGCCAACTTCGTGAAGCTATCATTTGTGGCCAGGTTGCTTCTGAAAAAAGAAGCTAATACTTCAATGGGCTTTACCTGGTAAATTAAATATTGTTTATTTTCCTTTCACGATAGGAGTGCAATTTTTTGTAGTGATTTGTTTACCTTTCCTATACTTTGCACTCCTATCGTGTTTTGTATTGTTTGTTGATGTAACGCTTTGACCTACCCCTAATGGACATCTGTGAAAAAGAGCTTCATAGCTCATCGGATTCCTCCTGCAATATACATAAATATTCGGATTTTGATGTGATAGGCACTCGTGCAGAAATTGGTGAACGGCAGTGAATTGATGAGAAGTTAAAGGCAGATTGTGAGAGCATAACGCGAGAGACACACAATATGGCGGGAGACAGAGAGAGAGACACACGCAAGACAACGTTCTCCCATACAAGCTTCAACAGACTGTTGAAGGTTGTATGGGTGAAGGCTGGCACGAGCAACACCACATCCGGCCGCCTTTGTCTCACCAGTGCTGATGTTTTACACACCGCACCCGATACTCGTTTTAGTCCGAGTCGACATAGGGGAGGCCCAGTACGGGTTCAGATATTCGTCACCCGATATTGGAGGTGAGCGGAAATCGATCTCGTGTTCACTGTTCCGCGGCTCCAAATGCATACAGACATGCGCACGCACATACCCCCAGTAGAATGTGAACTCAATTCGTCTCACGTGAACGTGAATGGATAAGGGGATGTTGACTTATAAACAACCTGGCTCGGTGAGAAGCCTTATCGAGGTGATTAGAGGAACGTGATTTGATTATCCCTGCAATTGCAAAGCTCACAAAGTGTATCGATTGGGATGAAGTCCGCGCACCTGCCTTGACATTCATCCCGCGATAGCGTTCAGCCACAGCAAGGGGCAATCCTTAATTGCCTCATCGTTGTTTAATTCCGCAATCGCGGTCGGGGGTATGTGGGGAGCGTGTTGGACTTTGACCATTCCTAACCACGTTGGTGAAGGACAACGGTGAGTATAGGTGAGAGGGCGAGTTGCACAGTCACCCAGGGCCCCCGTGGTCCATGTCCCTTCTCAAAGGTTTCTCGAAGGTTCTGCCACCACCTCCTCCTGATCCAAAAACAGTGTTCTTCACTCATTTTCAGAGGGAGGCTACTTCAGCCGATGTTGACATCAGTCTGAGAGCCGCCACACCGCCTCACCTGCAAAGGGTGTTTTCATATCCATGTGCTGTCAGGGGTCACACTGAAGGCCACCTGGGGCCGCCATTGGCCCGTGGGCCTTGAAATGAAGAACACTGCTCTTACCGATCCCAATCGTCCTACTGTGACCGCCTTAGCGGGGTGGCTGCCCATAGTAATTGGCACGTTTTGTTTAGGTGACAAACCTTGCTGATTAGCTGTGTCGGGTGGTGGTGGGTTAACGACACATTTATATTTACGCGAAATAATCAAAAAAAAACTTTACTATGCGGTACACAGTTGCTTCGCAGCTAAAAATGCCCCACGGTTCAGTGCGACTCGTATGGATAAATAAGAAAGCAACAAAAACAAATTAATCGGTTCCATATTTCCCCATCATCCCGTTCTCCCCGCGGGTCCCTCAGCCCTGCGGAGCGCTGACGGCCTGGCAAGTGGGATGACGAATCGCCTATGAATCACCGCACACGCGGCAGGCTGTGGATTCGTCTCGCAGGTCACGAAGCTCAGCCACGCAAGCAAACGACAGCTGTCCGTGTTCGGACTCGTCTCTTAGTCCTCCTGCGCTCGGAGCACGAACAGTAATCTGCACGAGGTTCGTGGGTTAGATCCCGACTCCATCGAGCGGAGCGCCGGGCGGATGTAATGCGTTAAGTTGACAGTAGGGGGCACAGGTGGTACATCTGCCAGTCATCTAATTCAGTCAGCCCATGGCCCCTGGGTCTGTCCCGTGACCTTCAGTATATTTTGAGTTTATGTCTCACTCTCTCGCCCCGTGGTCGCGTGCATTTTTTTTCGGGTCCTCTGGTTTTTCCCTCCTCATTCAGAATCAACAATGTGCGTGTAGTGTCTGCCTGCAATACAATGTCCACACAATAAGCCACTTTGTGGAGCTATCATTTGTGGCCAAGTCTATTCTGAAAATAGCTAATAAGTCAGTGGGCCTTACCTGGTAAATTAAATAGCTTTTTTTAGTTTTTCATTTATTGATACATTTATCTTGAGTGATTTGCTTACTCCAATCGTTTAAGTTTCTGACCCATCCCTACTGGACATCTCTGAAAAATATCTTCATAGCTTATCATATTTCTCCAGGATAACTAAAGATTCTGATTCTGATAATAAAACGCAAAGACTGAGGTTATATATATACATACACGCACATCTAGGAAATAAGCATCTTGGCAAAATAATTACGTTGATAGGAGCACATTTAAAAGTTAGAGCGATTTTAAATGAGCCGTGGTCAGTCTTCTCTATTCGTTATTTCCATCTTTTCGGTGTCGCTATCTATGCCAATTAATAATGATTATAATTATTACTATTATTAGACGTCTGCCGGACTTCCGTTTAAGCCGTTTAATTTCATTTGTTCGACAAATAATCCCGCATAGCCAGTTATGTTATCCAGATAGTTTCTGTAGCAACGGCCTACATCAGCCACTAACAGTGGAGTAATTGTGGTTGGAGTGGAGAGGCGCCCAGCCAGCAGCCAGCCAGGAATCTCGAGGTATGGATCATCATTAATCGTGCTTTTGGAATGATTCACCTTCATCCAAGGTGTCATCACTTCGCCACTGCAGATGTTAGCCGTGTCTTGCTATCTAACTCGGCTCGGCGGGTTGTTATTTTAATGTGCCAGGCGCGGCACCACCACTCCAACATCCTTCTCCATTCTACCGCGGTCTACCGATTCTGAGACGCACATTTAGCTTGTGCATTTTAAAGCAAAAGTTATAATCCAGGAGACGTCCACATGTAAGAGCACGACCCGCAGCTTCGTGTAGAGTGAGCGAGGAGGCTCGTTAAGGATGCTACTGTGCAGTGCCAGGATACGTGCACCTAGAAAACGCTATTGGGAAGTTTGAGGCAATCGTCCTCCAACAACAGCGGAGGGCAGAGGAGCGACGCTCACAACAATGAGCGGATAACTGGGTCGAAAAAAATACAGGAAGTTGGCACAATAGGAGGCACAGGTGGTGCATCTGCCAGTCATCTCAGTCAACCCATGGCACCTGGGTCTGTCCTGTGACCTACTGTTAGAGGGTCTTCGACAATTCACGTGGCCTCAAAGTGCACATCGCCCGGCACAAGTGTCATGGTAACGTCACCACCACTTAGTGGCGAATGGCGACTTTTTGTTATTGTGAAGAGCAGCGCTCGGCGCTACGAACTTGGTGACCCGAGTTCGATTCCTGCTCACGGCCTCCCCTAACTTCGACTCAGCCTCACATTATTACCCGGTACGGTGTAATGTGTTAACATGGCCACTGTAGAGATAAAGGCGTCCGGGCGTGGTTCTGGCCACCCAACCCTCGTGTGCTGTGTCAGCCTTCATTGGTGCTCGCTTACAGCACTTTCCCCAACAGTCTGTTCAGGCTATACGGGCGATGTTTGTCTTGTGTGAGGCCAAATATGTATGTTTTTGGATTCGTCTTATAATTTGGAGAAGCATGCAATACGTTGAAAGGCGTTCGTCAAGGCTGGACCTATAACGACCTGGACCTCAGTGCAATAAAGGTCACAGAGACCGTGGCGCAGTGCACAAACCACTGCAAAGACAAAGACTCATGTATAGCCTCTATGAGGCTGTTGGGACAAGTGCTGTTAGCAAGAAGTACCGATAAAACCCGGTACCACCACACCCGGCCACCTTTGTCTCTCCAGTGCTGCTGCTTTATACACACATACACCGTACCATCCTACTCATTGGAAGCTGAACTCTATTCCACCGTGCATTAACAACAGCCGCCATCCGCCATTAAGTGGTGGTGACGGCACCACGGCGCTTGTCACAGGCTAAGTGCACTTTGAGTCGACTTGCAGTGTGGGAGGCTTGCTACTGGTAGGAGTCCCAGGACAGGCCCAGGTGCTATGGGTTGACTGCTGTGCCAGCTGGGTGCAGGAGGAGTTCACGGGACAGACCCAGGAGCGGTGGGTTGACTGAGATCACTGGCAGAGGCAACGCCTGTGCTCCCCACTGTGTGCGTATGAATTCAAATATTGTACCGTACTTTGCTTCCTCTCCACGTTTATACAATGTTCACCTACCTCCACCAACCCGGTTTGGTCAGCGTGGTGAAGTATGGTCAATTAACCTCCTCTACAACACACTCGTTAACAACAATGCATTGAAAGGACATGTATATAATTGTCGACGTTTCGAGCAATGCTCCTACTTCATAGCAGGTAAACAGATATAGTGGGTACCGAGGGTTTGAGACCAGTGCTGGCTGACACCATGGGGGCCTCCTGACAATCACACAGCACAGTACAGCATTAGAACACGTAATTTGTCAATTGCATGAACGTGAAATATCGTAAAATCGAACTTTGTAAATAGAGAGATACTTGAACATGAAGCAGGCCACCTCCATAACCTTCTTCCATTCCTCTCTGAAGGCCTCACCTCTTTTTAATAGCCCATCCCCTTCCTCTTCCCTTTTTACCGTTCCATTTTGTTCCGTTCCTTCCCTATATCTCTTGCATGAAGCCACATGTCCTCTGTTCGGGACACTCATTCCTCGGCCCTTGCACTGCCCTTGCCATATAAATCACTTTGTTTTTGTTACAGCTTTTAAATGTTGGAAAGCGTGCCTTGACCAAAGGTGCTCTATAAATATAGAAAAGGATAGGATCCCAGCTATGACCACATCCAGCACCTACATCACACAAATGTACTATCCCCATGTTAACAATAATTAGTAACTATATATGACCACAAACCTATTGAGCAGAAGTTATTTCTGGGCAGTATTCGGGTTACGAACCTAGTTCGTTCCTGAGACCTGTTCGAAATTCGAACGGTTCGTAAGCCGGCAGTTCAGTTTGCAATTGCAAGTTCGCATTTTAAATCAATATTTTTATTTTTTTATATATTTCATGGAAGTGGGCGTTCGTAAGTCGGACACTCGCAAGTCGAGGACTGTCTGTTTACTTTGGGTTAGATGGTTTGAGTATAAAGGCAATATTCAGATATACTCTCCACCATCCGTCAGAGCAAATCAAATCAAGTGGTCACGTGGGAACCAATACCAATTAATTTGTTTTTTTACAATCCGTCTTTGAATCGTTGGTGACCGGGCTGAGGCCATCAGCTAACTATACCGGGAGAGCCCTGCCAGTCACAGGCAGGGTGCCACGGTGACTAGGAGATGTTAACTACCTCGCCTGCTATGCCTGTTGTATGCTATGCCTGTTTGGAGATTGCATTCCTCTTTCTCTTCGTGGTCGCTGGGATTGTTCTCCATATTTGGTATCAAAGTGCGTTAAGAGTATTTGACTGCTGCTACAAATGTACACGTGATTAATGATCCACTTCGTTGAGCTATTATTTGTGGCCAGGTCGCTTATTTTAAAAAAAAGCTGTATATATCTTAGTGGACTTTACCTGGTAAAATAAAAATAAAAGTTTAGTTTCAGTAGCCGGGGTTGAACCCAGCTTCTCAATGGTACCAGTCCAGCGCTGATCTTTGAGCAACCTGGCTACCTCTCTAATTGTCGACACGACGACTATGCGATGTGGCATTATTTCAAGCGGTTGGTGCATACGCATTTATTTATTTGGATGTGGCAATGCTAAAGTGAGTGGTGCAGTATTGATTAGCGCGCTAAACTGTGAACCCAGCGATATGTAGATTTGGAGGTTGGTTTACTCCAGATAAGAATGCAAATTACACCAACGACCGAGTTCAAACGGCTGGAAGTCGTATGGGGCGCTGTTGCGCAATCTGTAGGTGGCAGGCTGTCTCAATCGCCTGGAGGGGTGATTCATTGCAGGGCTGCGCCACTATCTATATGCAAGCAGTCGAGAATACATGACTGATAACGGCTTGCAAAAGTTCAGTAAACTATATTTGTGCAAAGTAAAAAACAATAGGCAATAAAGTGCATATAATCAGTACGTGCCGTGTTACCACATTGTATGTTAATTTACTTAAATAGCATCGTGCAAATATGTTCTCCTACAAACGAACTCTATTCTCATTGCCATGGACTAAAACGTAATCTTGTCAAGTTTAACAAAAGCTATAAATCGCGACGTTATAAACTAAAAATAACCTTTGGGATTTATTGTCAAGCAGAGGAGTGTAACCTACATTAATCTGGGGGTGATGGGGGAGGAGTGCACGTTTTACCGCTCACCACCAACGCCTTCGTGCTGTTCCACGTTTCAGACACCATGGGACCAGCCCGACAACGCATCCACCAGAAAAACACAGAGCTTTACGTGTGCGTAACCACTATACGCGCCCAGCGAAGCGTGGACCTAAAAGGTTTGGATCGATCGTTAAGCGTTTGGTAAGTGACCTGTTGACCAAGACACTACCGTCCTCAGAAGGTGCAAGGGAATTCACAGTTTTATTTACCAGTTAAACTCAACTGTGCTCTTAGCTCTTGTTCATAGGCGAGCTGGTCACACGTAATGATAGCTGATGATCGCAGTAGCTGATATCACCACACGTGAGAATTTATAACAGCAGTCTAATCATCTGAACCAAGGAACCCGGATAAAAACCCAAGCTCCGACCACCACAGCGAGAGCACACGCCAACTCCAAAAGTATAACAGAGGCACCGCCAGGGTCCAGCATGACCTCCTGTGTACCGATCGAGGGAGATAACATCTTCTCAGCGGCAAATAGCAGCGAAACATTGCCTTAGCATTAAAATTATGGATTCACATCTCCAATACAATATTTTTGGGAAACTATCTGAACGTGGTGCTCTGGATGGATGACTGCTTCTTCTCTGTCTTGTTTTATTTATCCACACAGTCTCAATGTAACTCTACATCTCTGTAAATAAACCACATTATACATATCAATCTAGCGTCCACGCAACGATCCCCTCCCCCTAGCCCACACACCCCCTCTTCCCCCCCCCTTGCCCTGCCCCCCGTTCTTACCTAGAAACCTCTTACCATGGCATCTCTCTCCCACTTCAGTAGAAAAAAACTTCTTGCTGTTGGGTTTCCCACCTGATGATGATTGCTTGTGTTGCAATAGAAACGTCGTGATTTATTTAATTTTATACCTATGTGACTTTACCGAAAGAACCAAAGAGTATTATAAAATATCTATAAATATATGTTGGCATATATATCTGACCATCAGTGAACGTGAAATAAAACTCGTGTTCATAGCCCTGCACAAGTATTTGAGCCTTGGGACGCTAGTTTCACTTCCACTCATGGCCACCAACAATAGTGGTGATTATCTAAACCGGTTCTGGGCCTCCCCTAGGTCGACTCAGCCTCAAATTATAAAATGGTGCGGAAATGCAGTTTGACTTGGTGCTGGCCATCCACCTTGTGTGCTGTGCCTGCCGTTATTAGGTGCTCACTAACAGCTCCATAAGTCTATTAAAGCGATATGGGGAATCGTTTTCTGTGTTTGGTAGAGAAACCTTTCTCAAAACAAGATTTCCCATCTGGGTCGCTCGACCTCTAAATTAATCAGGCGTAATAATGTGATTTGATCAACTTCTATGGTTAACGGGACAGTCTATGTGTGGGTGATGTTTACATCCACGATAGCATGGTTGGCTAAGTGCAGTGCAAAATAAATTTAACATACAAACAACAACAGGACGTTTCGTTCATCTGACCACTGCTACATAGAAGCGACTTCTCTGTCCGTGGCCAGGAGCAGCTTCAAAGCCCCTACATTTACTTTAGCCGATGATATCACAAGTGATGTCCACCGTTGTTGTACAGCAGGACTTTTGAGTGCATTCCATTGTAATGAGAGGCTGCCCTGCTGCAATTAACTCGTCACCACACTTGCGATCTAGAGGTCGATCCTTAGGCCTGGCATTTGGAGCGACGCTGCAAGCTTCTTAAATCTCGCTGCCTCTGTCCACCCAGCTGCGTAAATGGATACAGCACAGTTGGTCGATCGGCAGGTCGCATGCGGTGGTGGGGTAAAGCGTGGGTAACTCCCACCTCTTCCAACAAGGGAAGCATCTTGCAGGGCTGCACCTTTACTGACTGCACCGTCATTGATAAACCACGACGTGCATGGGTCCACGTATGACATGCGAGTAGGGGGTCCACGTGCAGCGTGCGAGGATGCGAGGAAGGGATTCACGTGCAGTGTGCGAGTAGGGGGTCCACGAGCAGCGTGCGAGGAGGGGGTCCACGAGCAGCATGCGAGGAGGGGGTCCACGAGCAGCGTGCATGGAGGGGGGCCACTTGCGGCTTGTGAGGAGGGGGTCCAGGTGCGCCGTGAGTGGAAGGGGTCCATGTGCTGTGTGCGGGGAGGGGACCCACGTGCGGCGTGTGAGGAGGGGGTCCAGGGATCTGTAAGACAATCTCTCTGAGACGGCGCTGCTGAGCGTCATCGTCGTCTCCATCATTGACGAATGCTTTGTTGTCTCGACCAACAGCACCCCTCTTTGACTGCTGGCCCGACGACGACGACTCCACGTAGGAGAGCACGTGCAGCAGCGTGAACAACCTGAACGGGGGCAGAGGGGGGGGGGGCACGGAGGGGAAGGGGGAGGGGCACGGGGCGCCACGGTGGCAAATTGTCAGGAGTTAACGGGACAGACCTAGGAGCCAATGGTTGACTGACTGAGATGACTGACAATGCACCAGCTGTGACCCCTACTGTGCCAAATTGTTGTGTTTAGCTGCCCGGTGCTCTGCTTATGGATGCGAGCATCGCTCCTCTGCCCTCCATTATTGCTGGTGGGCGACTGCCTCCAACTGCCAAGTAGCATCTCCTCAGGAGTGGCCAATCTTGAGACCGCTGGTACCAGTTATTGGCAAGTCCACTCATCTCTATATATCCTCTTGTACCATATCATTCCTTTTTTTCCCTAGCCCATGCCGTGCCCTTTAGTCTGATCTATCCTGCCAAATAATAGTTGCTTTGCCATGCAGTGGCTGGGCATGGGGGCTACATGACCCAGCCAACACAGCCACGCTTGTGAGAGGAGCTCACCAATGGGAGTGTGTCTAGATCTTTTAAGAATATGTGAGCTCCTGACACAATCCAGTCTGGTTAAACCCAGGATGCATTGTAGGCAGGGTGACCTGAATGTTTCTAACCGGTGCAGATGTTACTTTAGACACCTCAACATCCTTCTCGAAAGAATAAAGAAGGGAAGATATCAATGTGGTCAAATAAAATCCGGAGCTTCGCATGGAATGACAAACCAAGTAGTTTCCACCCAGTGTTACACAGCCGATGAAAAGATAATGCTGCCCGACTGTTTCGGAGTGAGACCTCGGCTGCGAAACCGGAGCTGGTCATAAGCACACTGCCCACACTCACATAAAGGCAAAGACATGGATCTCCTGGATAGCCTTAAGATACTGTTGGGGCAAGTGCTGTCAGCGAGTGGCACCTATGAAGGCCGGTACGGCACAAGGGGGGAAGTCCAGGACCATTTCAGATAATCGTTACTGTTGTTGGTCACTGAGTCGGCATGCACACACACCCCCTATGGCCACGCATGGGTCGACCCCCTCCCCTCCTCCTCAGCTGTGGTACAGCATGGCCAGGAACTGGACAATGAGCATGCTGGAGAAGGTGATGAGGAACATGAAGGCGAGGGGCAGCACGTCGATGACCGTCCCCTCGTTCTTCGTGCTCGGGATCTGGATGTAGAGGTCGGCTCCCACGAACTGCAGTGCCAGGGTCGCCACCAGCCACAGTGCATTGATCATGAAGTAGACGAAAGTGCCCTGCACGTTGGGACAGACAGACCAGGCCTGATTTACATTGCATTGGCCGAGTGGCGGGGGGGATGACCCCGGGCTGTTTATGGATCCCCTCTTTGTGCGTTCATTTTTCTCCCCCACTGTCCACTCTCGACGCCAAATGGTCACTTCTGTTGTTATTGTTTTATTGTTCATGTATTTTACAGGATTAGCGGATTATTGGAACAATTAACAATTAATTCGTTGGAATAATAAGGCATAAGTAATTCAATGCCGTTTAAATCTTCTTCTACCACATGCCAAGTACGGTAAGTACTCGCTTAACGCCTGCTGTTTGCACAACGCGTTGTCGCTGGAACGCAATTTTTCTGTTATCGAAGCATCTCCGGTACTCGCGATGACGCGTTGCCAGTACCTTGTTTCTTATCTCGAAGAGTTCCTGCTTCACGCGTTTCCTGTGATCGTCATCTTCCTCCAGAGGCTTGAGGTAGTCACTGATCATGCTCTTCCAAAACTCGTCTTCCTCCTATGCATTCCCATCCACGGGACAGAAGGTTCACTTTGTGCGATTGTCCAAATAACAACAACTTACTCCGATGAATAATATTAATATTGTAATAGTAATAGGTTTTACTCTTTTAACTGGCACAAAAACTGACACCTTTATTCAAGGCATCGTGTTTGCAATAACCACAACACAAGCAATCAAAATGCAAACAAAAGAGACAACTCTGATAATAATATGCACTGTCCTTGAATTTGATTGGTCCACACCCGAGACGGCTTTTCTTAGAGCCTAGTCTCCACTGGTGTTAAATGCTCACCCCGAGCCCTCAATACTCTGATAGTGCGCTGTTTTTGAGTTGTACGCCTTTTGGCGTCTTCTGGTCCAACACCAGAGTGCTTGCCACAAATGAATCACAATAGCTTGCTAATCTCGTCTAGGAGCATTAACCATCACCCACACTTCGTTCATCCATTCATCAAACAAAGATGGTCACCGCATCGCGTGATTTCAGATGCTCGGTCTTTTTTAACTGACAAGCAATGACTTCGCATTTAATTTTCGATTTAAAGCTTTCGTGACTGCAGGGATTCATCTTCTTGGTTCTTTCGGTAAAGTCACGTAGAATGGAAATAAAATAATACAAATAAAACATAATAAAATAAAATTCTCACGACGTTTCGGCCACAACTCAAGTAGCCTTCTTCAGGTGAAGGAACAGAACTGTCGGGACGACAGCGCTTCAATGAACGCTGCAAAGATTCGCAGCGTCTTTTAAGCTAGGTGGGAGAAGTTAAGCGCCTTGACAAAGGTGTTTACATATCAAACAGGATAATTTAGCATTGAAATAGCGGTGTTAAAGTGTTGGATCAGCAGGATGTTAAAGTCAGAAATTAGCTTGTAACTGGGAGATTAGCATGATGTTAATGTGAGGGATTAGCATGTGACTGGTCACGGAAATAGCTATGTTAAAGTCGAAGTTTATATATCAACAGAGGCATTTAGTATATGGACGCTAAACGACTGCAACTACCCAACTATCATACAATACACCGATGTGAAAAAACTAAGTATAAACTACATCAATGTTATCAATAAACTCTATATACTCTCCAATCAGCTGAGCTACTAACAATAAGTCGTTATACATTACAATGCCATATGGCGAAAAAATGGGTGGCGGTTTTTTCTTTTCAACGTTAGCACCACGGAAAGCGACGAGCTTTGTTCAGACGGACGAGTCCATCTATGCTTGGAACGGAGGAGGGGAGAGAAACATCCACGATGCGCTGCTCTGTCCTGTGTTGCGTTACAACTATTTTATAAACTAGACTACTATACATTGCAATGTTATACCTTCCAATCTAAACTACATTGTATAATATCGTATACACAGCCCAATGTAAGCTCTAACATCAATTCCATACACCCAGCCATCAGATTTACCATGGAAGTCGAAAAAGATGGCAAGCTACCCTATTTGGATGTCCTAATTAAAAGGAGACCTGATGGTTCAATGAGCCACTGTGTCTACAGGAAAGCTACGCATATGGATGTTTACTTAAAACCAGATTCCCACCACCATCCGTCCCAGAAGAACTCCCTCATCAAGACTCTATACCATAGAGCCCAATGCATTTCCGACCAGGAACACATTGCCAGTGAACTCTAGCACGTACACCAAGCTCTCAAGGCTAATGGTTACTCCGACTACACAATCCGCAAAACCATCACTCCAGCCATGAAGAAGGATTCTCTTGAGGAGCCATTCAAAACCATCACCTTACCCTACATTGCGGGGGTCACAAAAAAGATCTCCAAAATCCTGAATAAACACAAGATCCAGGTCCGATTCAACACAGTACATAAAATGCGTGATCTGGTTCCGTCTGTAAAAGATGTGGTTCCAGACATACAGTACCCGGGCGTCTACAAACTAAGTTGCCTCTGTGGTAGCAGCTACATTGGAGAAACCAAACGACATATCTCGGACCGCATCCGTGAACATAAAGCAGACTTGAAACACGGTAGGACGAACACCTCAGCCGTGGCAGATCACTGTTATAATTTAGTGGGCTCACAAGACACGGAGGTTCTCTGCAAGCCATCCGGCTACCATGAGACATTCGTTCATGAGGCCATCCACATATACAAACACAGAGGCAATTTCAACCGAGAAGATGGATTCTGGCTTAGTAACCATTGGAAAGACGTTATAAACCATTTCGGTTCTTAATTGATTGTATTATACGGTGACTTTCAGACTGCAGTCCATTCCCTGACAATGTCTCTAAATACCGTTCACACAACGGTCAAAGGTATAGCATGTTGTATAATAAATAGTTTAACATTGTAATGTTTAACATAATTCATAAGGCAATATATGGTATCGTAATTGTATAGTGAATATACAGTAGTGTGGTATACAGTAGGGTTGGTAGAATAATACATAGTGTAATATTACAAGTCTATTTTACAGTCTAAAGTATAGGGTAGTGTATAGTAACGCATTGTATAATTTAATGGTGGGTTTGTCTATGGCAGTGTATATTACGGTGTATAGTCGTGTAATGTAGAAAAAGTTTAGTTGGGGACATATCAATATAATGCATAATGTTAGAGCTTACATTGGGCTGTATATGATATTATACACTGTAGTTTAGATTGGAAGGTATAACATTGCAATGTATTGTAGTCTAGTTTATAACATAGTTGTAACGCAACACAGAACAGAGCAGCGCATCGTGGCTGTTTCTCCCCCCTCCTTCGTTCCGAGCATAGATGGACTCGTCCGTCTGAACAAAGCTCGTCGCTTTCCGTGGTGCTAACGTTGAAAAGAAAATACCACCACCCATTTTTTCGCCATATGGCATTGTAATGTATAACGACTTATTGTTAGTAGCTCAGCTGTTTGGAGAGTATATAGAGTTTATTGATAACATTGATGTAGTTTATATTTTAGTTTTTTATTAGTTTACTATATGGTATTCATTATATAGTGTAGTGTATACCCAGTTACTTTATGTTAATAGCTCAACTTATTGAAGAATATATTGAGTACATTTATTATATTGATGTAGTTTATACTTAGTTTTTTTCACATCGGTTTATTGTATGATAGTTGGATAGTTGCAGTCCTTTAGCGTCCATATACTAAATGGCCCTGTTGATATGTAAACTTTGATTTTAACATAGCTATTTCCGTGACCAGTCACATGCTAATCTCTCACAATAACATCATGCTAATCTCCTAGTTCCATGCGAATTTCTGACTTTAACACCCTGCTGATCCAACACTTTAACACCGCTATTTCAATGCTCAATTATCCTGTTTGATATGTAAACTCCTTTGTCAAGGCGCTTTACTTCTCCCACCTAGCTTAAAAGACGTTGCGAATCTTAGCAGCGTTCATTGAAGCGCTGTCGTCCTGAGAGTTCTGTTCCTCCACCTGAAGAAGCCTACTTGTGTTGTGGCCAAAACGTCGTGAGAATTTTATTTTTATTATTTTATTTCCATTCTATGTGACTTTAACGAAAGAACCAAGAAGACTTTGTCTTTGTTTGATGAAAATATTACCTTTGGTATGGAGGGCGAGGTCTGTGTCTGATTGCTCTGGAGGTCGACTTTTGCTCTCTACTTCTTCTGGATGCTCTGTCTGAGTGCTCGCGATGTCTTCTAGTCTCGCCTCTGCTCCTTCTGAATGCTCCATCTGAGTGTTTGCGATGTCCTCTTCTCTCGACTCGATCTCTGCTCCTTCAGGATGCTCTGTCCCAGTGCTCGCGATGCCCTGTCGTTTCTCCTCGCTCTCTACTCCTACTGGATGATCTGTCTGAGTGCTCGCAATGTCCTCTGGTCTCGTCTCTGCTCCTTCTGGATACTCCATCTGACTGTTTGCGATGTTCTCTCCTCTCGACTCGATCTCTGCTCCTTCAGGATGCTCCGTCTGAGTGCTTGCGATGCCCTGTCGTCTCTCCTCACTCTCTACTCCTTCTGGATGATCTGTCTGAGTGCTCACGATGTCCTCTGGTCTCGTCTCTGCTCCTTCTGGGTGCTCCATATGAGTGTTCGCGATGTCCTCTCCTCTCGCCTCGATCTCTGCTCCTTCTGGATGCTCCATCTGAGTGCTCGTAGTGTCCTGTTGTCTGGCCTCAATTGGACGCAGCTTCATCTCTCTGTCGAGTTCCACCGTGCACGACTCCACTCGGCTGGGAGGGATGATGATGAACTGTTAAACTAAACCATTATTTTTATTTTACCATGTAAGGCCCACTGAGCTAGGAAGCTTTTTTGTAGAATCGACCTGAATATCACAAATTATAACTCAATGAGCGGCTTATCACGTGGAAATTACAGCAGCCAAATACTCTAATCACATGATGATTCTAAATGAGGAGGGAAAAAATCAGGGGATCCGGAGTAAAATCCACACCAACATGGGGAGAGAAAGGAATAGACGCAGACTCCATATAGGCAACAGGCATCGTCAGGTTTGGGATCGAAGCCACTACCTCCTGCATACCAGGGGAGGTAGTTAACATCTAGCCACCACGGCGCCTAAGATACAAGCACAACTAGAATCACAGTTAATAAGTTGAGACAAGACTCAGTATTGACTTGAGTAAAATGTTACGTTGTAAATCCTCCTCCACCCGACACAGCCAATCAATAATCATAATCTGTATTTCTACTGCAGGAGGAGTCCGATGAGCTATGAACCTATTTTCACAGATGCCCAGTAGGTGTAGGGGATTATAAAGTTAGAACATAAAACGATAGCAGTGCTAAGTATAGGAAAGATAATAAAATAAATAAAGTATATGAGTGCAACTTGCATGAGTACATCAGTTACTGCCAATTTTTCAATACTAAATGCATAACTTGGGGCAAGGCAGCAAAACAACAGTCCCAAACCACACCAAGATAACACAGTCCCTCAATAATATGGGACATAAACGTTGAACTATCGATACACGAGAGGTAAGGATCAAAGTTAAAAGCATGGCTACAGGCTCTCAGTGAGGTGGTGGCACCTTGAACTGTCATCCTCCTGACTCAGTGCCGAGTATTTCTTCGGATGGACGCTGATCCTCCACTGGAAGCAGTCCCACTCGAGTGGCAGTATACAGCATTTCGTTCCATTCAAACGATGCTTGCGTTCCTTCTTCTGCTGGGACAGGAGGATTGACATTGTGCTGAAGGCAGGGTCCTTCAATGATATCAAACCAGCGGGAAGCGCACACAAGCTGGAAGGCAGTTTCAGCTGCTCAGTGAACTGGCGCCAATAACTGTCCAAGCTCTGCGGTCCTCCATGTATGAAGATTTTATTGGCCAACGGGAAACCAGAACACCATGGAATAGACCCACAAATGCGAGGGGGAAACATTGCGTTCTATTCAGATGGAACAGATAGAGTCCATAATTGTCATACTACATTCTCCTGGAAAGTCAGTGAATGACTCCTCCTCGATACCCACCGTGTTGGATTAATGGACACGAGTGGCACAGCCACCACCACCGTTCTTGTCAAGAAACATAAACGATAATTTTGCAAGCTCCGGTCATCCTCTCATCAGTGGATTTTGGCTAACCATTGAACAAAGACAGTGACCACATCGCGTGCTTTTGGGTGCGCTTGTGCGTCCATCTGGAACCCTCTTCCTTCCAATATGAGAAAGCAATTGGAGCTATGCACTTTTAAATCATTACATTGAAAACTAATTTCTTAAAAAACTGCTCTTTGTGTTTAGAAACGTTCCTTCCTTCGCACCTCCAATTAGCACAGTTGGCTACACATGGTGTGAAAGAAGTTCAACATACATACATCTGGACCAGTCCTTGGCCTTCCCTCAAAAAGCCTCAAAAATAGCCAAATGTGATGTAGTAAACATGACAACAATGGAGACAAAGGCGGCCGGGCATGGTGCTGGCCACCTACCCTCTTATGTGCCATTCCGGACTTCACAGGTGCTACTCGCTAACAGCACTTGCCCCAACGGTCGGTTAAAAGCTATATGGGGATCGCTGCCTTCGTCTTGGCGGGGGTTGGGGGCATATGTTACACTTTTTTGCAATGTACGTAGCCAATCATGCTAATCGGAGGTGCGGGACGGAGCAACAGAGGAGAATGGAGCGAAACTCCAAATAACGTTCGACACAAAAACAACAACGACAATAACGATAACACATAAAGTAACTCACCTCCTTAGGGGAGGGCTCAGTAGGCGCCTTGGTCTCACGCGTGCCCCATGATACGTTGTACATGTTGACCAATGAGTAGATGAGCAGCAGCAGGTATCCCGTGGGAATGCAGATGAGGTACAAGAATCCGTGCACGATGCAGAAGAACTCGCGCGGGTGCAGCGCCGCGGCGATGAGATGGATGCCCGCGAGAGTGATGAAGAAGATGCTGCTGGGTGTGAGGATACCGTTCTTGACAATGTCGCCGACCATAGCGAGCAGCGTGCCCTTCATGAGGAACATGTAGATCACGGTGAGCACCATGGCCACCTTAAAAAAAATACCAGGTATAAAGCTCTTTTCAGAAGCCACCTGGCCACAAATGATAGATCAACGAAGTGGCTCATCACGTGGTAATGTATATCAGCAGCCAGATTAAATGCAGAGGGAAGATAGAGAGAACACGTGGACTCCAAATACATAACAGGCGTTAAGGTCGGGATAGGGATCGAACCCACGACCTCCTGTATACCATGCGAGGGAGTTTACATCTCGCCATCGCAGGAGGAGACCTTAGCCATCGGCGTCACCATTGTCCTTTTTGTGCAACCACCACCACTTCTTGGGAGTTACTTTGCATTTATTCCGCACTTTTCCACAAAGTCCTCAAGACCCTGCACTTTGCAAACAACAACAAAATAATGATAGCTCATTGTTCTTCTGGGTTCTTTCGGTAAAGTCACGTAGAATGGAGATGAAATAATAAAAATAATAATAACAGAATAAAATTCTCACAACGTTTCGGCCACAACACAAGTAGCCTTCCTCAGGTGAAGAAACAGGACTGTCTGGAAGACAGCGCTTGAGTGAACCCTGCCAAGCATGGCAGCGTCTTTTAAGCTGTGTGGGAGGAACAGAGCACCTTGACAAAGCAGTTTACATATAAATTAGCATGTAACTGGGGGATGAGCATGATGTTGGTGTGAGGGATTAGCACCACGGAGAGAGACGAGCTTTGTTAAGACGGACGAGTCCATCTATGTTCAGAACGGAGGAGGGGGGAGAGGAGTTTAGATATCAACAGTAAATTAGCATGTAACTGGGGGATTGGCATGATGTTAGTATGAGGGATTAACACCACAGAGAGCGACGAGCTTTGTTCAGACGGACGAGTCCATCTGTGTTCGGAAACGGAGGAGGGGGAGGAAGAGGAGGAACCCTCAAGACCTTGGGTTTTCGGATGCCTTTGTCCGAACGATCCGCCTACTCTACACCAAGGCGGAGTGCATGATCAAGATCAACGGCGCCCTCACTGCCCCGGCCAAATTCGAAGGAGGAGTGAGACAGGAATGCCCATTGTCGGGCCAACTTTATGCCCTGGAATTAGAGCCTTTCCTGAATCTCATAAGG
Organism: Petromyzon marinus; assembly: GCF_048934315.1. Taxonomy (NCBI): domain Eukaryota; kingdom Metazoa; phylum Chordata; class Hyperoartia; order Petromyzontiformes; family Petromyzontidae; genus Petromyzon; species Petromyzon marinus. The sequence continues at coordinate 1,800 of NW_027423294.1, read as the reverse complement.
CGGAGACTCAGCGGCCTGGTGCTGAGGGAACCAAGCATCAAGTTGGTCCTGACGGCATACGCCGACGACGTCCTCCTCATCCTGCGCTCCCTGGCTGATGTCGCCCTGCTGCATGAGTGCCAGGAGGTCTTTTCGAAAGCCTCGTCATCAAAAATGAACTGGCAAAAGTGCAGCGGCCTGCTGGTTGGAGCGTGGGACATGACTGAGTGTCCTGAGAAGGCAAAGCCATCAATTGGAGCACAACATCGCTGCACACATGGGGGGGTTCCTCGGACCAGAGGAGGAACCACCGCAGAGGAACTGGGTCGAGCTGGAGGAGAAGGTGAAGGAGCGGCTGGCCACCTGGAGTCGCCTGTGCAAGTTCCTCACCTTCCAGGACAAAGACGTTGGTGGAGAACCAGCTGGTGACGTCCATACTGTGGCACCGACTCTTCTCCCCTGCACCCCCCCATGAGCCTTTGTCAACGCACTTCAGAAGCAAGTCCTCGACTTCTTCTGGTCAGGTGGAGGACATCGGGTCGCGGCTGGGGTCCTGGCCCTGCCACTGGACGAGGGCGGTCACGGGCTGGTGTGTCGTGCGGAGTCAGCTGGCCACCTTCCGACTGCAGGCAGCGCAAAAGTTCCTGCACGCCGCCCCTGCACCGGCCTGGAGCGTCACGGCCTCCTTCCTCCTGAAACAGCTGGGGGTCTGCAGTGCTCCAAGCAACTATTCTACATGGACCTGCAGGGCCTCCCACTGGGACAGCTGCCACCCTTCTACAGAAGCGTCCTGCAGACATGGAGCTCCCTCGCCGTCAGGAGGCTGAACCAACCGTGATCGGCTGAGGATCTGGTCTTCGAACCGATCCTCAGGAACCCACAGACAAAGCTGCCATCCACCACCACCACCCCTGGCATGGAGAGGCGCCTCGCCAACGCGCGGCTCACCAGGATGGGAGATCTGGTGGAGCCTGAAACACGGGCCGGTGGATCGGACCAGCAGACGTGGCCACAAAGACAGGGCTGCAGTCGCTCCGGGTGGCTGCCCGGATCCTGGCCGAAGCCAAGGGGGCCTTCTCAGTGGCAGCGGGGAGAACGCCCCCCATCGGGCGTTGGGGATGAAGAGGCCCCTCTCGATCCCCCTCCACCGGAGCTCTCAGTCGTGCCACTGCATCGCCAATGCCGACAAACGAAGGCGGATCACAACCTGTGCCGGCTAGAAGACCTACCGGAGGTGGCCTTCGCAAATGTAAAGAGGAAGGTTCTCTACTCCTACATGGTCCGGTTCCACCAACAGGACACCCTGAGGAGCCACAAGGACCATGCCTGGAGGAAAGCCCTGCCCTGCGTCTCTCCGGAGAGGCCTCGCTGGAGGGTAACTCTACTGCAGACCGACGTACAACCGCATCGGCGACCTCAGCTGGAGCATCGCCCACGGCACCGTCACCACCAACGTCTCCCTGGCGCGCTTCACCGACACGTCCCCGGAGTGCCGGTTCTGCGGTAAAGTGGAGACGGTGGCGCACCAGTATGTGGAGTGCAAGAGCCTGGACTCGCTGTTCAAGGTCCTGAGAAACATCCTCCTAAGGTTCAGCCTCCACTTCTCCCCGACGGTCCTCTTCTTTGGATACCCGAAGGGCAACAGACCCCAACATCTTCAGGGGCTGGTCAACGTGCTCTTCGGCTACGCCAAGCTCGCCATATACAGGGCAAGGAAGGTGGCCCTGGAGGGGCAACGTCCAGCCAGCAGCCTGGGCATCTTCCACGCTCTGGTCGGATCAGGGTGTTGCTTGGAGTTCCACTACACGCGGCTGACCTCCA